>NC_068362.1:8655102-8960102 GCF_020536995.1 Dreissena polymorpha
TAGTTTATGTCGACGGCGATTATAATTTTTGAAAACGATGATGATGATGATGATGATCATGATGATGATGATGATGATGATGATGATGATGATGATGATGATATGAGTACAGTAATTGAAAAATGAGCCTAATCAGCAAAAGAAAATGAAAGGACATTTCCCACATTTTGATCAAGCTTTGAGATCATGAGATAAGTATCTCAGTATCTTAGGATGTTCTAGGGGATGACTATTTACAACTTGTTTTGCAAGAACAGCTTTAGATTCCGAAAACAACTGTATCTTGTTCAATAGATTGAGTGTTCATGAACTATTGATTTGCATAATTAAATATAATTTAATGAATTATTAGCATATTTCGAAGTCAGGTATAAGAAAGTAAATGAGTATGACAATATGTATAAGAAATTCTTGATCACTTGATCTTTCTCATAGTTAAAAATGTGTGCACATACATGCAAATATAGAAGTTAACACACACACGAAATTTGAAATATTGTCCTACCAAAACAATTGCCAAACTATTTGTAATTTAATTGCACACACATAGCATATATACATTATTTTCCAAATACAACTACAAAAACAACTAAGCTATTGTTTTTTTTATTACCCAATTGTTCACATTTTGGACAAAGTGTTTTCAAATAAATAAAACAGTTTTCAGACAAACCTTGCTATGATATTTCCGCTTGAAACAATAAAACCTGTTAAAGTCACAAATCTTTGATAATCATACAGAAACTACTGACTGACTACCAACTGTATAAGCATTCTATTTTGGCAATATTGTCCACCTGACATCAAGACCTCAAGTTCTTTGATGTGAGTGCAAAGTTTATTGAGGCCAATTTCCAGGAAGCTGTAAGCCGGTTTCAAAATCATCGCATGGTTATTTTAGAAGGCATCAATCACCACTATTGCACTGCAACAATGCAAGCACATGTATACTTGAGTTTTATAGAGAACATGATAAGTAAATGAAAGGTCTAATATAAATCATTTGTAAGCATTTTTTCTTATATGGCTATATCAAAACTATGATAACACTGTTATTGAATTGAGGATGTTGGTGCACAATAATGATGATGGTGTTGATGATGATGATGATTCTGGTAATGGATTCAGAAACATTTACAACAACCCGACTATCAAATTATAATTATTTCATTCCTCAAATTAATTATTGTTATTAATTAAAATTGTTATCTTTATCTTTGCAGAAATTCAACATAGTAGTAAATCAAGTAAAAAGATATAGCGTGATCGTTCATATTTACACGATTCTATTAAGATTTTATTTTTCAGCATGCCAAATAGTTGTTTACTTTACTGAAACAAATAAGATTGAAAACAAGCAATACATTGATCAATTCCAAATATACAACATATAAAAATTAACCATAATTGTATTTGTCAGGAAAAACTAATAGGTTTACACATTCAATAAACATTAAACTAAATTAAATGCAATATTTTTCTTTTGATTGTTTGCATCAATCTTAAAATCTTGTAAGCCTTTGTATTCCGGTGTTCAATTGTCCCTTTGTTCTGCATGAACCGAGTATCTCGTTTTGATACCAAATAATAGATATTGTCTACACTTAACAAACAACATGGTGTTATAAATCACACTGGGTGGCAGTTGACAGATTTAACACAATTGATGATGCCACCATGTCTTCTCTTTCTGGTAGTATGAAGCAGTCATTTGGTTGAATTATTTACCGCCGACATACTTACCACTTTCTTAAATTAGATACGTAACATATTGTACAAATTTACAGTTATGTCCAAAAAAGATCTTCAGAAATTGTACAACGTAAAGATACTAGCCCGTTTATAAAAAAAAAGTGTTTAATAAATATAAAATTAACGTAAAAAAAAATTAACGTATCAAGCGGGTATCGGTTAATTAAAACTACGTCATTCCTTATGAATAATTAATGTTACGGCAATGCAGAACCTACATGATAAAAACAAGAAATTACGGTTTACCAACGGGGGTTAATAATGTTTTCAATAAAATAATTAATATAACAATATGTATATAGATATATATGTTTTAAAATGTAAGATATGTGCCACTCATATTCACAAGTAACGAGTTTTCAATATACATTTTTCAATTTGCATCATGTGAAGTTGTGTTTTTCAGTTGTATGTTATTATTCCTCAATATTGTCATTTTCTGTGCAAAAGAACCCATCCAAATCAAAATAGCATGTAAGTACCGTCATGCACTTCGCTTTTAATAGGGCTGTGTAGTACGTTTATTTTCAATGCACCCCTTACATTTTCTATCACCCTAATTTATTTTACCACACTAGCGTACTCATGCCATTGATAATTACAATTGTATAATTTAATGTATTATTATTGTAATTTATTGAAGCTTTTCTGCAAAATAATACAATTAATGCAAAGAGCTCTTTGTTGTGTAAAATTGTTGGTCTTTCAGTCTTCAGACAATCTTTACTTTTATGCTTATGACGCGTTTTCGATGATGTAATTAAATGTATTAATGAATTCTTTTGGCACTAAATATTATATTTTTGACATATTATTTAGTTGTTGTGTTTTCCGTAGTTTCTTTTCGATTTATTGACTAAACAAGCATCGTTATCCATATGTTTTGCATTACTGTAACACATGCTTTTGCCTACCAGTGTTTAGCGCATGCGCGAACATCCGGAATCAAAACAATAACAATGAACTGGTCTATAAACACCAATTATATATTTACTATTATTACAAGTACTTGTTTTTCCATCTAATTTATTTCCTAAATTGTAATGTATTTAAATTATTTAGTTTGTTAATTAAGTGTAAAATGCGCTCTTCACATCCAAGTTTTTAATTAAAAAAGGGATGCACATTGTACGTGTAGTCACTTTATAGCACACGGGACTTAGAACATTCAAGAACAACAACTAATAAAATGTAATAATAAGTGATACATACAAAATAGACTTGTTAAGCTAAACATATTTAATGTTACCTTAGATACGACGGACTGTATCCAAACAACTCACGTCTTTCTTCTATTTGTCACAAATAGCCGCGAGACAAGATTGACTATGAATTTATCGAATGTTTATGAACATTTCAAAAGCGAATTGTGAAATTGTCAAACCTACACTTTTTAATACAAAAACAAGGTATTTAAAACGTCTTAAAACGTTATAAATGATCAATATTTGAAAATCTATCCGTATTCACGGTTTGCGGTTTATGTACCGGTAAGCCTTCAACTTATGGACAATTATTCAACAATTTAAAAACCTGACAATTATAAAGCGTTGCAACGCGAAACGATTGAATAATTTGGAGAATTCTGTTGTTTTCGTTTAATTTTGTGAAACTACGATGATTGCTTATATAAAGTATAAAATACCTCTCCCATATATATTTGGAAGGATGGCCGAGCGGTCTAATTGGTTTTTACTCCAGGACTCCGGGGGTCACTGGTTCGAGCCCTGATGCGGGCTACTTTTTTGTTCCTTTTTTAAATTTTATTCTTGATTTTTTACTGGAGCTTTTTTGATCCAATGTTTACATTTATCATTATAAAGCATTTAATGACAAACATAAAAACATTCCACAATCTGTAAAAAGGCCCCTTTAACTTGTAATGTGTCAATATATCCATCGTCCGATCATAACCTCGACCCGTGTCAATATGTCTCCTTTCGGCTAATCATGACAACGAACTCTGTTACTATAAAACTCTCCTAACTATATTGAAGAAACTCGTTCCGTGCCTCAATTTTACTTACCAAATACTTTTATAATTTATCTTCATCTGGCTTACTTTAAACTCGCATTTTATTAAAATATCCAATTATGTCAATTAACTTCTAATTATACACAGAACTAGTAGGACTACTCTAGAAGCAGAACTGCTGCGCTGAGCATTAATTCTAAATTCGTTATACATGTAATAAATGGGAATATAATAACCAGTTTTTCCGAAATAAATCAAACTCCGGCAACAATAATGTACTGACATACGTTTTTCTGTGTACATTTTCAATTACACGCTGACACATATAATTATGTTTATTTTATAGCGCACATACCATACCTAATAAATGTGTGATTATTAATATTGCTTTTCATTCCGAGTATACACATTACTTTATTATGTCTATCTACATGACACTTAGTTAGAAACACGAGCATAATTATGTGGTTACAAATTGCAAAAAGTTTGCATTCCCTAAATAAAAAAAATAAGCATTCAATTTTCCCGCTGTATAAGTCATATAAAGACGTCTAGATCAAACGTGATAATCTAAAGAGAGCGAAAATGTATAAAGATCTATGATCTCGCTGTGAAATAGGATAAACCGCAATAGAAAATTGCATATCCAGCGTTTTACTAAGATCAATTTCGAAACATTTTGAAATACGTAACAAGAGATCACAAATTATTGAACGCAAAATTCAATGAGAAATTGTCCTAAACATAATAAATATAAGCGTTTTATTGTTAAAAGAGTAAAAGGAGATTACAATAAATTAATCGAACCGTGCAATATTAAAATCATTTGTTATCTTTCCATGTAGCGCTTTGCGAAATAATCCTCAACAATTCAATGCAGAGTGACACGACAAAATTTCGCTATTTGCCTCGATTCAAATTTCATCACCATTTCAAATGCAACACATTCAAGACGAACACAAATGTTTTTTGTTTAAATTTAAATATTCGTTTGTTTACCTAACCGAAATACCAAAAAAAGAAGCCTGCCATTTTCAACCTAAAAAATGTCTTCCCTTACGTCAAGCATGATGCAGCATTTATCACCGCCGATATTGTTACTTAAATTCTTCAAACAACTCTTCTTGTGACTTCCTTTTTACTCACTGGCATATGAAAGTCAAGCCTCTACTCGCTAATGCACGCACCAAAGTGTGTGTATGGATACAAATCAACATATTCGTCCAGTTTTGTTTGCTTCCATGAGGCGTTATAATTCTGCACGCGGCATACACACAATTTTGGTTAATTGCAATATTCCTTTTCCATGTCAAAAATTGATCTAAGCAGGCATTTCTTTGTGGATAGACTTTCAACTTAAAAACAAACGACCCTTTGATCGAAGAAATTACCCTTAACATTGTACGCCCATTTCCGTCGAAAAATAAAAGAATCCACGATGCAATCTCGACGGTTTTATTTCAGCCATATATTAAAGCACTTTTATTTACTTTGTATTTCAATAATCCTCCATATTCACACAAATACGTCAACTATTAATGCACCTGCGTTTCGAAATTCGAAATTTCTAGCCACTGGCGTCCTTGAACTAAATTAATGATACAATCCAGTGATGTTATGTTATGCCAGTTGGCGAGCGCTTGTGGTTTGGCGATGTGTGTTGCGTTAAGATAAAAAAAAATCAATATAATCGCTGTATTGGAGTAATAACTTATTTTTTACGGTACATTGATTTGAAATGTATTCATATAATAAGTGTGTACAATGTAAACAGAAATTAAGGAATACATTTAATAAGGATGTTGATATATTTCAACGAGTTAAATCGTCTACTTGTGTTCACCTGCATTTAACAGTTAACAGGAAGTTAAAGGCTGCGAAATAAAGCCACTATATACACGAAGTAGGCATGTAAAGCATACAAGGCGTGTTAAACAAACATTTACATGCTATGTTAAAATCCCTTCTGTGAAGTCATTTTACGGTAAGATATAAGCAGATAATTGGAATTTTGGTGACATGCATTGGTTGGAAAATTAATACAGTTTGTATGGCTGTAGTTGCTGTGCATGCCAACTATTCAGCGGCATTCTATATCAAAGTTGCCAGAAGTATTTGATGCGACCATCTCTCACCGCCTGCGCGGTCTACGCTCTTCCAACTCATATTCTACCGTTTGCTTCGCTTTTACGCCTGCTGTGACATCCTTCCTCCATCAGCAGCGATCTGAAGCTGCTGTTCCCCAATCGGTATGATTGCCAATCACGTTTACAAACGTCTTGTACAGAGGACAGTGCCTTCCTGTAGGTCTTGATCTCGTAATGTCAAACGGTTAGACAAGAGTAAATAATGATGTCTATTGATTCGACACCATTAATACAAAACTATTGAGACTTGTTTTGTTTTAGGTTATTTGTCATGGTTTTTAATGTTTTACAGATATATAAGATAGGACGCAAGTTGTCTTTTCTAACAATATTGTTTAATGAGTTTAGGAAATGTATCAGAAATCGAATCTTTCCTATACAATAATTATTAACTTATGTTCTTATTGACTTTTTTCCTAACACTGTAACACGCCAGAACGGCGCAGTCGGACAGGTCTCGTTGGCTACAAAAGTGGTACCAAGCAAACAGCATACACGATTCATACAGAGTAGTTGTGCGTCGAAGTTTTTTTCATGCTATGGTTTAACTTGCTGCTCATCCGAATTATTTCCTCCTAATTGAATTCCATGATTTTTTTTTCAAAAAGCTTGACACAACTTATAACATTGAAACGCATTTTTGAATAAAAAATATCTCAAAATTTCTCTTTTGAAAAATATTTGTTTAAGGAAGTATTGGGTTTTTTTAAATATATTATGCATATGCTGTTTTGTTTAGCCAAGAGGTTACCAATAAGGACAAATCGAGAGGTTATTTCTATGTTGATAAAGCTCGCCAATACTAACGTTGCTCTAACTTATGCCTTCATATATAAAATAACCGTTACGAAGAATACAACAGTTTCCGTACTCATAACGATATTTAAAGATTCAAGCGTACATCATCAAGGATACTGTTATGAACAGTAAACTCGTACAACCAAGGAAAACAAAACAAGGTGCGTGAAGCTGGTACACCGCTCAGTAATCGACATCAGCTCCGCAAATTACGAACGCTGATCTGGCACAGCAACAGGCTCGACATTTCAGATCAGTATTCATGTTAAAGGTGTAACGGCGAATGCTGAGCCAGCACAACACTCTAGCGCGACATTCCAGATCAGAATTCGTTTTAAAGTATTACGGCGATTGCTGAGTCAGCTCAGCACCCAGCGCGACATTCACGATCAGCATTTGTTTCAAAAGTGTTATTGCAAATGCTGAGCAAGCTTAGCACTCTAGCGTGACATTCAAGATCAGCATTCGTTTTAAAAGTGTTACTGTGAATGCTGAGCCAGCTCAGCACTCCAGTGAGACATTCTAGATCAGCATTCGTTTCACAAGCGTTAAGGCAAATGCTGAGCCACCTCATCACTCAAGCGCGACATTCCAGATCAGCTTTCGTTTTTAAAGGCGTTAAGTTGAATGATGTGCCAGCTCAGCACTCCAGCGCGACATTCGAGATCAGCATTCGTTTTTAAGGCGTTAGGTTGAATGCTGAGCCAGCTCAGCACTCCAGTGCGACATTCCAGATCAGCATTCGTTTCAAAGGCGTTAGGTTGAATGCTGAGCCAGCTCAGCACTCCAGCGCGACATTCCATATCAGTATTCAATTTTAAAGACGTTAAGTTGAATGCTTTATATATGGTTGAATATTTATAGTTGTTAAAACTAATAGTTTAATCTTGCTTAATGCAAGCATTGATATATATTTACATCGTATTAGTGTAAAAAAGGATGATAGTTATATGTTTATTACATATTCGAAAATGGTTATAATAGGTTTATTAAATATAACGAAAATGGCATTTTTCGAATTTTGTTGGTGCGTACTTGATATGTACTTTAAATACAATTTATATTAAAAAGTTAAATAGTGTGGGGAATTATGCTGCGATAAACTCAAAGGCAATTTAAGTACTCATTGTTAACGTGATGCATGCATGATTGTAAATGACAACCTTTTAATGGATGTATGCTTAATTATATGAATTAACAAGACAACACAAAGCACGTATATTCAGAATGTTTTTATGTCAACATTACCTTTTGTCTGAAGCATTGAAATATGATCACTTTGATAACGATGACTTAAATGTATCATTCGCGATCATATTATTTCCTAGCTGATTGATAAAAAGCTACAAATTGCACAGACTGAGCCAATATCTTGCACGACGGTTATATAACATTCACCTCTGTGTTGGGCTCAGAACGGACTATTGTTATGAAAGCGTCTCATTTATGTCATGATCATTCCAAGCGTTCATTATTGAGGTAACATTATACTAAACAATCTCTTGCACGACGGTTACATTGCATTCACTGTATTAAAGAAAACCATCTCATACCATGATATCTTATATCAGTCTTAATTCATTATTATAAAATTGGTATGTTTTTTTGATGTTAAGAAACCAACGTATATACACACGTCGAAGAAATTCCTAACGTCACTCAATAAAAGTTATGTTCACTTGTTTACATTTGTGAAGTGCGTGGATTAATTCCATCTGCGTAAATTGGCAATAAAATAGTTCCAAAGAGTTGCATTAAAACTCGCAAGTTTTTGCACAATTTATCGTACATTTAAAAGTCATATTTCTTAATTTAATGCATGCGATCTTAAATATCCAATCAAATATACATAAAACTCATGTTTTCGGTTTTACCTATTTTATAGACAAAATGGCGAGCTGAGCATTTCGCAGAGTTGTATGTAAGAGCAAGGAGCGACAACTCTGCGTGGAGATTGAGACTGAGCATGAGATTATAATATAATCGATTATAAAGGCCAGTATAACGAACGTGTCATAGACGCCCTTTTAAGAGCACCCTATCATTCTTCCGTTTGTTGACCGGTCGGCTGTTTTTGTCAAGGGACCAATTTGCGACAATTTACAGAAACGACACAAACTTGAAAATAAACGAAAATGTAAATATTATAAAAAAAATAGTTTTAACTATTCGTAAAAAAACTACATATTATTACATGGGCCGAGTTCCTTTGTGAAATAAAATGTGTTATATGATCGAAGTAAGCGAACTCTGATATTGGTGGCAATTAGATATATACCGATAAAAACGTGATGGGTAGTTCCCGGGTATGATTTCAAGGGGACCAGAAAATGAACCGTGAACATTCATGAAAAAGAAAAATACAGATAAAGATCATTATGGTTTGTTCCAACACCAGTGTTGATTTTACCGTTTCGTTAATATTTGCTTATACATATCGCTACTTATACATAAATAACCCATAAACTTACATTCATATATGCAGTACATGTAACTTCATTTACAATATATTTATGGTAACTTAATAGTATCAAATTAAGATGAATATTTAAAATGTTACCTTTCTTTCAAATTATCCGAGACACACTTCCAATTGAGCTAAAGCGAAAACAAGTGTACGTCAGTACAAATAGTTGTGTATTTGTGTATTCTCCTAGCTTATTCATACTCGTAGAGCCGTTTTGGACATGCCATGTTGATTCCTTTGAACAAATACAATGACATGAAATTTGATCTATCGTTTTACACAAGAGACATAAATATACTGTGGTTTGAACAACTTTAGTGATATTATTTTGGCCATGTTAAATGGAACTCTTTTATTGAAATATGTTCTGCAAATTGAAGCTGTTCCATACTAAGATTGCTGTAGCCATTTCAAAAAGTACAGGTCAGAGATTATATTTAATGGAAAAAAAAGTTAATCTTTTATACACACGGAGACGAAATTAAACTTTTTTTTGTTCGTATACTGTTATGACATTACCTTCATGTCTATCACAGACAGTGTATGTTAATAGTCATTTGAAACTGCATATATTATTTGTTCGTTTAAATTCATTGTATATTATTGGTTATTGTTAAATAAGTATCGTTTTCTTTTTTTCATTTGACCCGGTTTTAAACCGGAATAGACCTTTTTATTCTGCTCGATTTTGCCATTTTTGATATTACAACTAAACTAATAAGTTGAAGATGTTTTTTTTAACTTTAAGATTTTTAATATAAGGTATACAAATACTTATAAGTAATTTAAGTAGCAGTAGTAGAAGTAGTAGTACTAGTAGTAGTAGAAGTAGAAGTAGTAGTAGTTGTAGGAGTAGAAGTAGTTATAGTAGTAGTAGTAGTAGTTGTAGTGGTAGTAGTAGTAGTAGTAGTAGTAGTAGTAGTAGTAGTAGTAGTAGTAGTAGTAGTAGTAGTAGTAATAGTAGTAGTAGTGGTAGTAGTAGTAGTAGTAGTAGTAGTACCAGTAGCAGTAGCAGTAGCAGTACCAGTAGCAGTAGTAGTAGAAGTAGTAGTAGTAGTTGTTGTAGTAGTAAACTTAGTTGTAGTAGTAGTAGTAGTACTAGTAGTAGTAGTAGTAGTAGTAGTAGTAGTAGTAGTAGTAGTAGTAGTAGTAGTAGTAGTAGTAGTAGTAGTAGTAGTAGTAGTAGTAGTAGTAGTAGTAGTAGTAGTAGTAGTAGTAGTAGTAGTAGCAGTAGCAGTAGTAGTAGTAGTAGTTGTAGTAGTAAAAGTAGTAGTAGTAGTAGTAATAGTAGTAGTAGTAGTAGTAGTAGTAGTAGTAGTAGTAGTAGTAGTAGTAGTAGTAGTAGTAGTAGTAGTAGTAGTAGTAGTAGTAGTAGTAGTAGTAGTAGTAGTAGTAGTAGTAGTAGTAGTAGTAGTAGTAGTAGTAGTAGTAGTAGTAGTAGTAGTCGTTCCACAAATAGTTCCAATGTGACATTGACTTACCATAAGATATTGAACTAATGAGATCGCATGATCAATCTGTACCATAAATACTCATCTGTTAGTCATCTTATTAAAACATGCAGTAGTAACCGCACGATGTGCCTTAATTTGGTGGTCTATGTGTAATAATTGACTGAGTTTTTGTGATCTTCAATACGATTTTCTAAAGGTTAATGTATTGATTGATTGAACTGATTAAATTCATGTCTGGAGACCTTTAGAATACAATATAACAAAAGGATCATGGGTCCCAAGGCGCTCACCTAAAACCAGAAGGAAGTGAACTATTATGATAAGGTAGGTGAACTGTTATGCTGCTGCTGCTGCTGCTGATGATGATGATGATGATGATTATGATGATGATGATGATGCTGATGATGATGATGATGATGATGATGATGACGATGACGATGACGTTGACGTTGACGTTGACGATGACGATGACGATGACGATGACGATGATGATGATGATGATGATGATGATGATGATGATGACGATGGTGATGATGATGATGATGATGATGATGATGATGATGATGATGATGATGATGATGATGATGATGATGATGATGATGATGATGATGATGATGATGATGATGATGATGATGATGATGATTATTAGGATCATGATGATGATGATCATGAAGATGTTGGTGATGATGATGATGATGATGATGATGATGATGATGATGATGATGATGATGATGATGATGATGATGATGATGATGATGATGATGATGATGATGATGATGATGATGATGATGATGATGATGATGATGATGATGGTGGTGTATAAATATTAATTATTAATACATTCTCGAATTAATTAAGTATCGCATAGCATCCCGAAAACCCGAAATAAACATTTTTATTGCAACAAAAATACACATGTAAACCATTATTCAAAGTACTTACTGCTGCTTCCGTGTTCATTAGAAAACCTATGAATATTAAACTTTAAATAATACAATATGAACTGTATTTAATATTAAATACCTCTCTTTACTTCTGTGTTATCAATCCGTGTCTACAGAAATGAAATCGAAAGTATCGTCATAGAGGGTTTATTAGGGTATTTCCATTAGCGTATTCGGTAGTCATTAATCTACAATTGTGCAAAACAATACATTAAAGCTGATTCGACAGAGATTATCACGTGATTGGGAGATATATACATGGAGCTGCACATCTTATTTGAATCGTTTGAACACAAAACTCATTAATCGAAGTGGAATTATCATTGTTTAATTGTATAGTAAATACTATTTTGGGTTGGTCCTTCTACAAATAGATTTGAACGTTTCACTAGGACTTCTTTGTTACTTGAAATATTATTTAATAAACTAAATCAAATAATTGAACACTCTCAGTACGAAGTGAGTTTTTGTTACCAAAATGACCAACTAACATATTTTAATAATTGGCTGGTTGAAAAAGTTTGCAACGGCATAATGGTGACCACAAAACGAACACTCGGGATAACATAATGCGTTGGACACACGTCGATTATGAGTCTTTTCCTCGATCGCATTGACGCTGCAAGCCTAACAAACAGACATTAGCACAAGCACTTCAGTTTACGCGTGCACCCGTCGAAAGGGCGCCATGCTCACATCGTTCTTTGAACCTTCGTCCGTCGCGCGATGTTTAACTTAATGCGCGTTGGTGTAGGAAGGCGTCCATCTAATGTGTGTTTGCTTAAGTGTGTGTTCGTGAATTCTTATGTGCGAGCGTGCCATCGTGCGTGCGTGTGGGGAGGGTGGTTGCATGGAACTGTGCGTGCATGTGTGTGTGTCTGTTTGTTTGTGTTGATTGATACATTTAATTGTTACAAAAACACAGTTACATGTATTCGTTGCAAAAGCAACATTTCAATAAGGAAGTATGCGGCGGGTTATTCGTAGAAGAGGGTGCCATATCTAAGACCAGAGCTTATTGCAACCGGTTAATGTTCCGTTGGTCAGTCTTGAGTTGCTTCAATCTGACACTTTCCGGGCGTACGTTGTTCTGGTTTTCACCTTGTTTTGTTTGGAAATGGCTTTACCAACCAAAGTTGAATTCGTCAAAAGAAAATAGTTCGTTGCGCTTTTGGCCACTCTAGCATACGAATAGTTTTCCGTATCAAGGTTAGGCCCCTCCACAACGTCAGGTTTTTTTCAATTAAGTTAGAACTTTTGCATTGATCTTTGTTAGGTCTTTGTTTATGAAAATGCCTGTTTGTTTTAGAAATTCGGCACTTTTCATTATCTCGATTTTGATTGATCATGCCTGTACTTGACCCAATGGCAGAAATCTTCTCAAAACGAAAATGTACGTTTTTTTAGGTGAGTATATAATATTACTAATGTCAAGATTAAAAAAAAAAAATCTGAAACCAACATATGAACATGACAGATGAATATTGAAACAAATTAATTAAATATATTGTAATGGTTTAATAAATCAAATCTTGTTATCTTCATGGAAATAATAAGGAATCGATGCAATCGATACCCACACGTTTTCACTTATTCGTTGCAGGACCAAACTTTGTGTCTATCAAATCTGGACAATGTTTGTTAATTTCCCGATAGTGTATTTTTCTGAGTTTTTGACATCCAAACAAAATTCAATTCAATTGCAAACGCCTCTTATTTCGTCGTTACTTAATCTGAAAGTTCATTCGAGTGTATTTTTTTCAACGTTTTATCTGTTTAAAGCGACCATATCCGATTGTTATGTCAACATTTTATTTATGCAATTTAACCCAACACATGACTTTGAACGAGGAAAAAGGAATGCCCATTATTAACATATACTGCATTTTAAATATAAATATATCATAAATCTAATATTGCCAACTTCAATAAATGAAATAATACGAACTTTTTTACGCCGAGACCGTCACGATCATAATCATTCTTGCAGTTTTAACAAAAAAACATTTGAGCCTTCATAAATAAAAAAGATTTTCAGCGTTTATCCTTTTTTCGAAAATAAAGATTGGCCATTTAGGATTCTAAAAAATTAAATTGAAAACACAGGTTTAATCGTTGATGGTTGCTTTTCAGTTGTAAGTCGCTTATCCACGCGCGTGAAATGTTTGTTATGTAGTTAATTGCATATATACGTATTGCTTTATCAATTCGTGTTTATGAATCAATACATATTACATAGCACATGTTCTATCTTTTTATATATGCATGGTGCAATTTGCAGAATAAATAGCATGTAGGAAGAATTTGAATACAGCACATGTATGTACTTTGATATTAATTATACTTCAAAAGATCATATGATACTAGTATGTACCATCTTATTGTATAAAATACGTTCAATATAAGTCTGTAATTCTTGAAGTATATGGAATGCTAGCATTATAGAAAGATGCTGTTTTCTGTCCAATCATTCGAACCGCACATTTTTAATTGATGCGTTTTTTTATGAAAATCTTACCACGTCAACGTTTCGGTACAAAGTAGACATGTCGGTAGCCTATTCTGCCTTGAATTTAAATAATTCATAAGCACATATGGTATTAATTCATGATGGAAAACTAAATATTTGTGGTATATGATATTGCAACGTTTGCTTTGCCGATTATGATGATGAAATAAGTAAGTATTATAAATATATACGTGTGTTCGAAAGTGTACGATATACGTACATGCCATTTGTTTTTTGTGATTAAGGGACTAGTTCAGAGTTTGGTGAAATGACAATTTTTAAATGATTGCAATATATTCAAAAAATGTATGCTTTGTTTCTAAAAAAGCGAAATAACGCTCTTGACGAAGAAACATGTTTAAAACATTTGCTCAGTAACGGATACACATCATTCGTAATCGGTAAAATAATAAAGCGTGTGTAACGCTTTTGATCGATTATTTTAAAAATACGTAAATTATTATTATATCATTTATGTTTTGCTCATTAGTACGAAAGGCTGCGTTGAGCATTGTTAATGCTTTTGGCTTTTGCTTCGCAACAGGGTATGCGTCCAAGGGACAGCGATACTGTCTTATACACGCTTTTTCTTGTCATTATAATTATGTACGACTTATAGCAACATTATCGATTTATTGATAAACATTTCATTTGATTTACAAGAAAAAAGAATACTGTGCACATGTCCCTATAAATACTGACTAGTGAGTGCTATTAGCAAAAAGTTATTCAGCAGAATCCATACCAAGAGATTCCTGCAAAGAGTAGCATCACACGGTCAGCAGAATCCATATCAAGAGATCACTGCATAGAGTAACATCACACGGTCAGCAGAATCCATATCAAGAGATCCTTGCAAAGAGTAACATCACAGTTTGTCAGCAGAATCCATATCAAGAGATCCTTGCAAAAGGTTACATCACAGTTCCGCAGCAGAATCCATAACAAGAGATCCTTGCAAAGAGTAACATCACAGTTCCTCGGCAGAATCCATATCAAGAGATCCTTGCAAAGGGTTACATCACACGTTGGTTGACCGCCTATGGGTAATTTAAGACATAACATATTAAAGACATACAAACACAATTGACAATTTTCAAAAATGGTACCTCCATCTGTATGTGAATTTCAGGATGTAAATTGGATTTCAAGTACTCTGCCATCTTTTAACATTGACTTTTCGTGTAAAAAGCAATATACCATTGGATTTCAAAAGAGCCGATATGTGCTAGGCAATTGTGTAGCCCTAGCTGTAAATGTGGATTGCCATTATATATATGCACCGCGCTCCAGGAAAACCGTTCTTAATGATTGTACGCGAAGCCTCGTCACAGCTTAGCTAATGCTTGCGCTAATCTTAGACGATACTGTCCGCTAGACAAGATTATCGTTTCAAAGTGAATCCCTATACACGAAAATAACCATAAAGGCGTAAAGTGTCGTCCCTGAAATGACTCGGCGGACTGCACTGGCTTCTATTGGACGATACTCTAAGCACGTTCATTAAACCCGGTTTTCCCACAAAGGGACTCAATGATGTATTCCCCGTTATACACCCCGTAATTTCGTATTTCTTGGGTATTCTAGTAACTATTCCATACGTTACATATTTTTGTGAATATTAGCCCTTAACAACGATGTCATTTTTAAGGTCAGCGATGCCTAATAAGCCCCGCCTTCTGCCTGACTCGACCATATAACCTTTCGAAAGTATCATCAGAAGTATCTTTAAGGCTCATAAAAGGTGACGATCTGTAAAAATTACCGATTTTAAAATAATTTTTGCATATTTTAATAATAAACGTTATCAAAAAGCAATATCTATATGCTATTGAAAATTATCATAAAAATGATCAATACAACCTGCTTTGAGCTCAAAATACAGTGTCTCCCAAGTCAATTTTGTTTACAAATATTCGGTTTAGTTACATCGCTGTTTGCCGGTGTGTAAAAATACCGAAATTCCCGTAATTACCGAAATCCCTGTTATAACCGAAATTCCCGCTGTACAAAACTTCAAGTGTCAAAAAAATTCGTTGGATTGCTTTATCATAGTAGAAATCAGTGATATAGACAAAAACGTAACAACAATATAACCTTTTATGAGCCTTTAAATGGAAAAAGATAAGTGCAGACCCAAACATAATAATATTTTATAAAGGAATATACTATAATGACATTGAACTTTAAACTTTCAAAAATTAGATTAAGTGCTAAAATAGGACGATTTTGATGATCGGTAATTTCCGGAAATCGTTCAGCTATTTCCCCCTCCATTTACTCACGATGGACCCAACCGGCTTGTTATTGCATAACGTAGCACTCATTACGGAGACTCCGGAGATGGACGAAGTGTTACGATTACCATTTACTCTGATAACGTACTGTTTGCACTGTCTTCCTTCGCCGTGAAATAATACTCTTTGGAACTAAGAATAATCATGCCGCAGGGTGTACACTGAAGGCCGCGAGGTAGCAAGTCCACATCCCCATACCTGTTAGTATTTCAGATGCGTTATGCGAAAACTGGCTTAATGTATGTGCGCAACGTGTCATCCCAGATGAGCCTTTGCAGACAACACAGACTAATATGGAACGAAACTGCTCGCTTTTATGGCAGTTTTCGTTTAAAGGAAGCTAAGCAGAAACGACAATTTACGCATATGCATTTAAACCTGGTTTCACAGAATGTGCTCATTGGTTAGACGCAAGTTAGCAACAACACATCCCATACATGTTATTATTGGTTATACATTGGTACTATTGGTCAACATGTTATCCGCGTCATGCATAAAGGGGTCTTATGTCATATGCGGCTGAGCATCCACATATTCTTGTCAAGAGCTACCCGCAGTCTGGTCTGTAGCTACGGTGGCCGCATATGGCATTTAACCCTGTTCTTAGGGCGCGAATTATGTAATATAAAGATAAGTGAAGAACAATCGGCTCACTAATGGCCAGCAGATAACCACAGCACATTGTCCTATATTTTGTACTGAATAATACCTTGAAGTTAAGTAACCAGGGACTGTATTCACAAACCGATTCTAGGACATAAGTCTCAAAGAAGAATATTCTAAAACTGTCACGTACTAAAACTTCTTGAAAGTCAAGTCTTCCGTGGTACTGAATGCATTTAATTATATAATTCTTTATTAAGAGCAATATGTTAATGATATAAGCACCAGTGTTAGCCTGAATGTATGAACAATATGGGCTAGTATAATTGAATATCACACCATTCTTCAGTCTAAAAAGAAGTACGGGACCGGGACGTTAAACCCTTCGAGTCGTTTGGTTTGATTTTTAACTTATCTGGTCTCGTCTCTAAACTGATATGCTATTTTTATCATCATGTTCGCAATTGTCTTTTATTTGAAAATAGACTGTCAAACGGTGTGACGTATCATTTGTTTCTGTTTAGTTCAGTGTATCCGATTATTCCTTATGCAAATAAATTGATGCTTACACTTAAAGGAGAACAACTCGTACGAAGCGCATGAATTAATAACAAAGTGAGTTATCTTATATTTGACACTTGACAATCAAACGACGCACTTACAAGGAACTGACCAATTAAATAACATCGGGTTTAAGAGGTTGCGGTGGCTTAGTGTATGTGGTGTTCCCCGACTATCACGAGATTCTAGGTTCGATCACCAATCTGGGTGAATTTGAAAGATTTTATCTATCAACACTTAGTACTGATTCTTCCCAGGAAACGGACTCTATTGAATGACAATAAGGTTACAGCTTTCGAAACAATCTATCTAAAATTATTTTAAACTAAATTCAGCGATTTATACAAGCGTTATGATTGAACTAATCTTATATGACCACAACAAGCTTAAAGCTTTCTATACAATCGAGCTACGCTGTCTAGTTTTAAGCAACATAAGGGAGCTCTATAGGTTACTTACCGGATATGATGCCGGTGCACACCACTATTATCCACAACTCCTTCGCAAAGCAGCTTGCTATCAGCCCACCGCTGCACACGATTAACCCTGCGATTATAGCGGGCCGGTGCCGTACCTTTGTATCGTTGAGGTCCACAGAATGCCTTGGAAACACAATCCAATACGAATAAAATACGAATATTTCTTCAATACGAAAATACGATATAACACATTAATAGCGGACCGGGACCGTACGTTTGTATCAGAGACATTCACAAATGTCGATACAAAACAAACAGATGGAAAAGTTTGTCGGAACATACGTTGTCGGCTAATTTTCGTTATAATCGTTTGCCGGATCATTTGTTTTTAAATCATTTTTGTAATAATTGTTTGTCGGATTATTCGTTTTAGGGGATTGTGTTAGAATTGTTTTTCTTCAGCTCATTCGTTTTAAGCCAATTTGTTAAATACTATTTTATCACATTGTTGTAAGTATTAGTATATCTCCCTGGTTGTATTTATGCATACTTGACAGTAGTATGGTATTGCTCTTTTCTAATTACCCAAATGTTTTTGCGAATGTGTTATTCTTATTATCACGGCATACACGGCAGAGTCAGTCGGATATTTATGTTCTGAAAAAAACTTTCAACTACTTGATCAATTAATTTTGATAAACCAGAATAAAATGTGTTAGTCAAATTGTTTGATTACTACAACATATGTGTAAAACTAAAACCAAAACACATGATCAGGATAGAAACAAGTTTTCTTTAATTTACAGCAATTGAACAATCGCCAATATAAATTTCGATAGTCTTTGATTAACGGCAAGTGACCAATTGCCTATATACAATCCGCTAGTCTTTTAATTAACGGCTAAAATATATATATTACCTATATACAACATATATAATTACACAATTAAAACACAAGTATAAGTGAGGCAAGATAAATCGTGATGTAAAAGTAAAATAATTGACACATTATCAGGACTTTTTTTATCTCTTTAAGCAGGAGTATTTTAAATACCTTTTCCCACAAAATAATTTCGTTAACGTGAAGCCATTAGCAATTTCTCATTGTTTTCTCAGTTTATGCTCTTTCCCAAAATTCAGACAAAAGCTATTATACTGTTTATTTCTTACCAGATTAAAAAAACTTAACTTCACTTTTCCCTTTAATTATCAACATACATGTTCAAACATACATTAGCGTGTATATATGGACCCGAAAAATCAACATGGAACGGGTATATTTTTGTTTATTTACCGTTCTGCTACGAAAAGCCCCTTAGGGCATATGAAATACATACATGTTTGTAGATAAAGAGACATGTTTTGTAAATGAGCCAAGTTCTGAGAAAATGTGGCTGTGTAAAGCGTCGTCCCAGACAAGCCTTTACAATCTGCACACGCTAATCTGGGATGACAAGTTATGCCTTAATGGATTTTCACCGTTAAAACGAAAAGTATCGTAAAAGCGGAAGGTGTCGTCCATGATTACGTATGCGGACTGCACAGGTTTATCTCGGAGGAATCTTTACGCACATGTATAAAACCACGTTTTCCCAGATCGCGGCTAAAATAGATGGTCACTCACTTCCTCATGTAACAGATACACGCCCTGAATTAGTGCGACCTCGGACCTCTTGGCGTCGAACACGCTTATCAGTTCCGGGTACATCACAGTGAAACCAAACCCCAGTCCCACGCTCACGAACTGCAGGACAAGACCGGACACCAGCACGGCAAACTTCCGCCATGTTGGTGCCACTTGCTGGCTTCATTGTAAAAGGAGCGTCGTTATGCAAAAACTTGGCTTAGTGCATGTCCGTAAAAAGTCAGTCCAGGCTAGATGTACAGTCCGTACAAGCTAATCAAGAACGACACTTTCCGCTTTTGGATTTTTTTCTTCTAAAGAAAGACTCTTCTAAACAAAAATCCATTTTGGGCTGAAAGTGTCGTCCTGGTTATCCGTGTACGGATTGCAAAGGCTAATCTGGGACGACACTTTAAGCACATGCATTAAGCCCAGTTTTTCGAGAGCGAGACAAAATGCAAAACTTTTGTTTTAAGCTAAGCCGGTTGTTGATGCCGAGACCGATACGTTCAAATGTTCTATATGGAGCAATGTGTAAAGGGTGAAAAGTTATTAATTTAGTTGTCAGCCAAACAACTTCATTTGTTTTGTACTTACATTGCCAAACGTTTTTGTTGCGATAGTACGATGGCGAAATTGCAATAGTACGAAGGCGACACTGCGACAGTGCGACAGCGACAATGCGACAACGCGATAGTACGATGGCGACAATTCGATAATCATCGTACTGTCGTCATCGTATTAGCGCATTGTCGCCATCGTACTACCGCACAGTCGCGATCGTATTGTCGTATTGTCGCATTGTCAACATCATGCTGTCGCATTGTCGCCATCTTACTTTGGCACTGTCGTCATCGATTGTCGCATTGTCGTCATCGTATTATGTCATTATCGAATTGTCGCATTGTCGCCATCGTACTTTCGCACTGACGACTATCGCCTTGCGGTACACTAAATATTTTTATTGCAGAAACAAAAATAGATGACTTTATTAAGATGTACTTTGAAAGAGGTTACAGTTATAATAGAATCAAATTCTTATTACGTTGTAGATTGGGTATTGATGCATTTTTAAAAGTGTCTCCATTTAGGAATAAATAAGATATGTGCATGTGTACAGAAAGGCAATAGACGACAATGCGACAGTTCGACAATACATTGATGACATGGCAATAGAAAGATTGCGATATAAGAATATACGATGACGACAGTACGATAACGCGATAGTACGATGGCGACAATGCGATGATACGATGGCGACAGTATGATATGACTTTCGAATTGTCACCATCGTACTATCGCGTTGTCGTACTGTCGGCATCGTATTTTCGCATTGTCGCAATCTAACTATCGCAGTGTCGCAATCGCATTGTCGCATTGTCGTCATCGTACTGTCGCATTGTCGCCGTCGTACTATCGCATTGTCGCCATCACACTATCGCACTGTCGCCATCGTACTATCGCATTGTCGCCATCGTACCATTGCACTGTCGCATTGTCGCTCTCCTAATTGTAATGTGTAACCTCGATGGCACTAACGGTAATCCGTAAGAAAGTGCTAAACTATTTAACACAATGATACAGTTTCAATCAGTGCCGGACTAGCTTTGTTTAGCCTACAGGCAATAAAACTGTCAACCAAGTGTCTGCCTGAACACCAGTACCCGGTCGATTTGACCATTTTAAATTAGCAAACCAAGGCTGGCAAGATAACATGTGACAATGTCCTTTTATTAATATAAACTGTTATTATAAAACATATATCCAACATTCTGCTCCAGTTTGAGCAACCTAGTGAACATTTTGAAAACGAAATCTCAAGCAAAACAATACGGGTTTTCAAAAAAATAAATTATTGTCACTCGGTTAAACAGTGTCAAGCCTTAAATCTGAACATATCATTGAGATAAATTAATTTTCTTTGTCAAGTCATTCGATAAGGCTTAGTTAGTAAGGACAAAACCTTTCGTAACGGTCTCGTGGGGCACCTAAAAGTTGCGGGGCTCTTGGGCAGTTCCCTACTATTCCGTATGGGTAATCTTGGACTGGTTGCAATGCAATTCAAGTACGAAAGTTATCGGATTTAATGATGAAGAGAATGCATGGACAATCTATAAAAACGGATCCAGTATTGCATTACGGTTAAGTCATAATTATGTGTGTGATATTAATGTTCGAGGATTTATGGGTTAGGCGATCTAAGAATTTTACATAAACACATCGGACAACTCAAATACACAACTATTTTTGAAAAATAAGAATTCCACGAATTGAAAATCCACAAAAAAAGTATTTAAAAAAGTCTCACGAAATGTCATGCCGACAAATATAAATGATTTTACAGTATATATTTATCCAACTTCTGCTCAAAGACTTGACGGGAACCAGCTTAGCTTGATCAAATTCCTACCTTCATAACCCACCACGTGATGATAGCCTTGCCACATGGTACTATAATTGCACTGTTGTTATTTTTGCTTTTTTACGTTAGTTCTTTTTTTTCGTTAAGAACCTCAACTTATACACTATTTTCAAAAAGTAAAAAATGATACTATTTTTCATAATATAATATTTAAAACAATAAAATAAAATGCTACCAAATCTGGTAAGGTTTTCTTGCAATGAAAGAGATTTTCTGTGAGAGCATGGAACGTAAACTCTGCGCGGAGATTGATCTTTATCCAGTTCTTGCCTTTTTGCTAATATTGATTGCCTTTCATGCCCCTCGTCAGCTCTCGAATCTGTTCTTATTTCTAGCTTACTTGACCTCATAGCTAACAAAGACTGTGTTTATTACACCGTAGATTCAGGCGAACACTTCGTTTGTAGCCTTTAAAACAAGAGCACCGCATAACGGGTGCCACGCTCGGCTGCGAAAGCTTGTCAGGACAAGAATTTATATATTTTTAGAGGGTTCACAGTGACCTTGACCTTTGACTTAGTGACCCAACAAGAGATGTGTTTGTCAAAAACGCAATGTCCCCTACTGCGCCGCTTTGAAATAAAATTTATATTTATCATTTGGCAGGTAAAGAAATCTTCTCCCTTTAAAGCTTATAATTTCCCTTGAATTTTGTCCAATCCAACCAGAAGGGGGAGAGGAGGGGAGGGTCTCACAGTCAATTATGACCATGTCAGATATTACTGACAACCAAAGCCTGTGGTTTAAAAGAGATCAAAGCCAGAGTTGATCATGTATCTATGGACATAAGTCCGCAGGTATGTAATCAACATCAAAGAAAATATAATTACATCATTAAAAAAATCTTTGACAAATCAATCATTTGAGTTATAAATAATCACCATTATAAATCTGTACAGTAACTGTGAAAAGAACTTCAATTCTTGGTAAGGAAATATATACTATGAAATTTATAATTATAAAAATTACTTCCCTTGAAAATAATTGTCTCTAACAAATGTCTATTTTTAGAAGCAAATAATTAAAAGCCACTACCGTGACGGTAGATTCACCACTCAAAATGTACAGCTCTATGAGATACACATGCATGCCAAATATATAAAAGTGGCTATGTTAAATATTGATTAATAATCTTCCTTTAAAGGTTATTACTTCCCCTGACTTTGTTTTTTCGACCCTAGACCTTGCAGGATGATGTAAACCTTGAAATTTTACCACTAAAAATGTGCAGCTCTATGAGATACACATGCATGCCAAATATCAAGTTGCTATATTCAATGTTTAAAAACTTATGGCCAATGTTAAGGTTTTAACACAACGCCTACGGCGGACGGCGGACGGCAGACGGCGGACACCGGACGACGAGCTGGCAATGACAATAGCTCGGGTTTTCTCCGACAACAGCCTCGCTCAAATTTAAATGCGCATTATGACGATAAATACGGTAAAATATGTTATGTTAATATGAATTGTTAAACGGATTAGTAAGAATTGTGTATCGTGTTTGTAAGGACACAAATTAATATTTATGGTTATAATTACATAAGAAAAGTTATAATTGAGAATTCTTTTCGTAGGCCTGTTAAAATTAGAAGCTGTAGCAAATTCATTATGATTGAAATGTACATGATGGACCGCAGTACGCATGTTCATCGTAGTGCCGTTATCTGCTTATTGAAGTAGGCAATTTTTGTAGGCGCGAGTTCTAATCTCACAAGAGGCACTATACAAAACTCACAATTAATTTTGTATTGGTTTAAATTGTAACAAAATATCAATTTATATAAAATACAAGATTGGTATTAGATAAATATCTCACGGAAAAGAAGAATTGTGAATTATTGTAATATTTTTTACTATATTATACTTTATAACTATATAAATAAAAGCCCCGTTTTCCTAGAGCGCGACTCTTATGTGCTGTGTACTGTCTTGTATTGTTCAGGCGATGGATTAATTGACTTATGAATGATATATCACATGTGCTGTGTAGTGTCTCGTATTGTTGATGCGGTGGATTAATTGACTTTTAAGTGATAACACGATTTGCTGTCCTGATCATGTTTCTGGAGTAATGTTTGCATGAAAAAGAGTATTAATAATATGATTCATTTAAAAGAACATATTGAAATAAAAATATAGAACGGTGATGAAATGCGATACTGGCGTGAATTTTGTTAGAGTTAATATATAAATACGGTAAAGGTATACGTAATTATAACATGTGCTTTGTACTTAAATAAACTACACTATGCATTTTGTCAATACTTTAGTTTTACATTATGTTCAAGTGGAGTTCATTTTGTCTGTCTAAACACTACAATCGATTTGGGGCATCTGTTTTCATTCTGTTAGGGCACACAGATGCATTTTTTATTTTGTATTATCTCACAGTTCGATAACCTGCTTTTTAAAGTGTTAAAACATGTACTGCTTACTTGCTAACCGAATAAACTAATTTACATTGGAAATTTCGCTTTTTTCAACAGAAGAAGAATTAGCCTATTTTATATTTCGTGATGTGTATATACATAAATAAGCCTCGTTCTGGGAAAACGGGGCTGAATGAATGTACCTTTAGTATTGTAGAGTTAAGTCGACACAGGCTTATCAGGGATGACACTATGTACCTTTTTAAAAAAATAATGAAGTTTCTTCCAAAAGAAAATCCTGTCAAAAGGGAAAGTGTTCGGGCATCTGTTTTGATTCTGCTAGGGCACACACATTATTTTTTTATTTTGTATTATCTCACACTGCGAAAACCTGCTTCAATTTACAATTATCGTTTCCAAAATCAGAACTCTCGTGTTGTTGTGTTTTTTCAAATTTTAATTTGCAACATTGAGCAAATACAAACGTCAAAAGATTAAATGTATTATTAAACAATACCAATTCTCAAAAATAATTACTATGATTTCAGATATTAGATCTGTGCAGCTTGTTGCCCAAAACCTTGTCAATACGCTCAATACGCTCGTCATATTTATTCAAAACAGAGGCAAAATCGAAAATAAAAAGTGGATTTGCTTCAATAGTGAAGCTGTGTTGCAGTGAAACAGATTTATCAATATCACGCCTTATTTCGGTAAAAAAACGACAACAAACTAACCTAATGAAGATTCAACTATACACTATATACAATTCCTAAATACATAGTTGATAAACATGAGTGATATCTCAAACGACTAAGCACGAGTCTAGCCATTAAGACAAAACCTTGAATTATTCGAATTGAATAACAAAATTGGTTTCAAGTGTCCCGCCTGATATTTGGAATCCCTCCACAGTAACATTTTTCCGCATCTCCAGTTCCTGTTTGATGGCAGTGTATTCCTCAAGTGGGATGTTATCGACAATTAAGAACTTTAAAGAACAACACAATTTCAAATTACTTTCAACTTTCTGTGTACATGTAGGCAGTGTGTCCACCAGTTCAAGAACTTTGGATGGAAGAAAAACATCACAATATATATTTAAATACTTCAATGATTGAGGTAGCTCTATCTGTTTATATATCTTCACATACAGTGTAACTGTTTCCAGTTGTGTGAGTGATGCTAGTGACTTCGACAGCGACTCGTCATGATCCACGTTCAAACCTCCACACGTACCACTCAGACTCAGACTCTTGATATTCAGACCATGCAGAGCCTTCCACAGTCCGAGACTGTCATACCCCACTCCAATACTAAGCGTTTCCAGCTGTGTGAGCGATGATAGTGACTGCGACAGCGATTCTTCATGATCCACGTTCAAACTTCCCTGCATAATACTCAGACTCAGACTCTTAATATTCAGACCATGCAGAGCCTTCCACAATCCGGGACTGTTCCATTCATGTAGAATACTAAGCGTTTCCAGCTGTGTGAGCGATGATAGTGACTGCGACAGCGATTCTTCATGATCCTTGTTCAAACCTCCCTGCATAATACTCAGACTCAGACTCTTGACATTCAGACCATACAGAGCCTTCCACAATCCGGGACTGTTCCATTCATCTAGAATACTAAGCGTTTCCAGCTGTGTGAGCGATGGTAGTGACTGCGACAGCGATTCTTCATGAGCCACGTTAAAATAACCTCCCCACAAACAACGCAGACTCAGACTCAGACTCTGGATATTCAGACCATGCAGAGCCTTCCACAATCCGGGACTGCCATACATCACTTCTATACTGAGCGTTTCAAGCTGTGTGAGCGATGATAGTGACTGCGACAGCGATTCTTCATGATCCACGTTCAAACCTCCCCCCATAATACTCAGACTCAGACTTTTGATATTCAGGCCATGCAGAGCCTTAAACAGATAGGGATTGGCATTTTTGGTTTTTACGATGGAGGAATTGTTTACATCTTTATGTACAATTGCCCTTATTTCTCTTTTTGCTGCCTCAGCACATTTAATGTAGATCGATTGCAGGTCAAACGTCAACGCGTGATCGAGAGTCAGCAGCGTGCAGAACAGACAACGTAGACAGGTATAGGAACATTTGACATTGCTCATTTCAATGTATTTTATAGAAGGTAGTAATGGAGGAGGATCTGCACACTGGGATGGATCTGCACTTTTTAGAACAATCCCGACCAGATATTCTGCCGTTGACGTACTTGCAAATTCTGAAAAAATAACTGAATTCACAGAACAAGGTACTTAAAATACTTACATACTAAAACAATGTAATGTGGTTACATTTGTTGACATTTGTTTAATTTGTTAAGAATTAATACATTTATATTAATGAATGTTCAGAACAAAACCCAATATATTTCAATGTCGTATTAACTTTGTATAGTTTGGTTTCATATATTTAATACAAATATCAATGTTATATTCGAATGTTTAAAATATTATTGTAATTTATATTAGCACTTTAGTAAGATATATATTTATTGTGCATAACCTACTTGTCATGATATGCTTTCAATTATAAGTGTATAATCAAGTTATCCTATACACGTAATGCCTAGGTATCATCGGATAAAAACTAAAGTATTTTAAAGGTTTTATCAGTTATTGCACGTATTTCATAATTGTCAAGCAACACCGATTCCGAAAATGAACACATGAGCACATTATTTTATTTACCAGTGTTTGGTAAAAAAATAGAATCGTTTTCTGATGTATGGTAAAAAGTGATGATAGGGACATTGTTTGCTCATGCAGATTATGTTTTAGTTATTGTAAATCGCTGCTAGTGTTGATAAGTATTCATGGTATTAATACTTTGACCTTGTCAGGGTCCGGATTTCGAACCATTTCCCTGCAAAAAGGTATTATTATATTATTCCCGTATTTTAATCATAGAATCAGACTGTATATGTACGGTATTAAAACAAAATATAAGAATGCCATGGGCCTTGAAGTGCTCACATGGGACGCGTGGGTGAAACCACTAAAAATTACTAATAGACAGTTGATGTATAATAACGACCGACCTGCCCTCTAGGACAGTGTTTTTCGAAGGCAAGATATCATTCGAACAAATATTCTTATAAAGCTTCATGTAGATCTTAAAATGTGGACTTCTTGAGTGTTTACAATAGTTTTCTTAAATTTATCCTGGTGAACTAGTTTTTCTCCTCAAATAACCCAGTTGGCAACTAAATAAAGAACTCATTAGGAAATATGTTATGACCAGATTTCATGACGATTGAACTCACACTACATGTATGACTACTAGAATAGTATAAACATAAATAGTTTATTCCTATGCGCATTATTATGTCAAACTTTTGATAATTGAAATTAATTCTCGAAACAAATTACACATGTATATATAATAACCTAATATTAATATATGGAGAATAAATTAGTTAGCTGGTAGCTGGTTACATATCCTGCAAAAAAGATTGTTTAAACAATGGTCAGTGAGCCACACGTGAATAAATTATTGATAAAATTGAGAAATTCCAATTAGAGTTAATTATATACAAAATGTGTATTGGATGAAAGTTCAAATAATATTAATCTTAAACAGTTCTTCATGTTTTACTTGGTTTAAAACAATGTTTGTTTTTAAAATACATATACTTATCTGAAGTAATTGCAATATTTAAAAAGATTAATTCAATATCATTAAACAGCTGGGTTGTAAGCCATGTTTCTCAAGCTATCATCATAATACAACACAACATCACAGCGATTTTTGTCCCAATTTTGAAAAGTACCAGTCCCATACTATTCGCAAAAATTAGCGAAAAATCCTTAAAATGGGAAAAATCCTGTTTTGAAATCTTAAGATATGGAATGTTTGGTCTTAAATTGCTTGGTATAAATAACACACACCAATTCAATACTTTTTTTACAAGTAATGACTACCGAATACGCTTATGGAAATACCATAGTAAACCCTTTATAACGATACTTTTCATTTCACGTGTGCAGGCACGGATTGAGAACATAGAAGTAAAGAGAGGTATTTATTCTATATACAGTTTATATTGTATTATTTAAAGTTTAATATTAATATTTTTTCTAATGAACACGGAAGCAGCAATACTTGCAGACATTAATAATTAATAATGTATATGTTTGTTGCAATAACAAATGTTTATTTCGGATTTTCGAGATGCGATGTGATACTTTATTAAGATTCGGGAAGGTACTCATAATTCATCGTTATACAAATTTAAATGCAAATATTGAATTTATCAAGGGCATTTAAAATACTAATGAGAAATACATTCTCGTTAAAAATATAGATACTTTAATGGGTGACCGTAAATCATCGTTCAATCTAGGGCACCATACTTTCGATTTCGCTTTGGTTTACAAACAGCTTATCAAGATAAAAAACAAATGTTCGCAACCATCATCATCATCAGCAGCAGCATCATCATGATCATGATCATCATCATCGTTATCATCACCATCATCATCATCATCATCATCATCATCATCATCATCATCATCATCATCATCATCATCATCATCATCATCATCATCATCATCATCATCATCATCATCATCATCATCATCATCATCATCATCATCACCACCATCATCATCATCATCATCATCATCATCATCATCATCATCATCAGAATCAGAATCATCATCAGAATCATCATCAGAATCATCAGAATCATCACCACCACCACCATCATCATCATCATCATCATCATCATTGTGAATCATCATCATCTCATAAAACTACATCAATATATATTATTTAACTATCTGATTCAGTACTTCTGTAATGGTAGTAATCATCCTCAGAAAGAAGAAACGTCAATCGGTGTTACAAGACTGCATGTAGAAAAATTTTAAGCTGCACTAATACATCTCGTTAAAGTCATAAAATGTGACTTGAAGAGAGTTAACTAGGTTTCCATATAGCTAAAAAAGGAAAACTGCCCCGACCGCTGTCGGCTTTGTTTTTAAACAGACTAGAATTAATTTCGAACACCGATGATTGGACCTTACATGTGTCTTCTAGAGTGTTGTTTGCCTATAGCAAAACAGAAAACCATTCCCCCCGGGCGTCCCCAAAACACAGGAACCATTTACGGGCTCGGGCCGGATATCATAATAACAAATGTCATGACCAAGTTTCATGAGGATTGAACTTCAAATATAACATTTAAAGTGGTAATATGGTTTTAATATAAGGACATTGCCTTGCCAATTGGCGGAAATGTTTTTTAACGAACCGTAGCCATTCAAGATTTTAACAGTAAGTGTGTTGCTGCTGTGATAGCACCAAACTGATGAATGTCATCAACGTCACAGGAATGTTAAATCCTGCAAATGTTTATCGGAATATGATTAATATAAACATGCGAGTAAACTCAAACACAACGCCACAACTAAGAAACTATTTGATAAAAACAATATTATATTTATAATTACCACTAAGCAAAATGCCTTCTCCATCTAGTATCAATGATTGCAGCTTGTTGCACGATGACAGGTCAAACTCAATATGAGGCGCAGACTCGCCTCCTGTTTGTGAAATCTTTCTGTCAGGAACATATATAATCATGTACAGAGCATCGGACTTGTTATTTGTCCATATGCTGTACAGGTCTCGTATGTCGTTATAAAAGTTAGTCCATATGCTGTGCAGGTCTCGTTTGTCGTTATAAACTTTTTTAACATAATATTCGTTATAAAAGTTAAAATAGTACATACTGTCATGTGTCCATATGCTGTGCAGGTCGTGTATGTCGTTATCAAAGTCTAAATGGTACACACTGAGTTTGAGTAAAATATCCTTTTGCTGATTGGCAACAGCTTCTCTGTATCCTGCTAGAATGATGTTCACTAGCTCAGAGCGAAATATAGGTCGCTCAAAGTGAAAACAACCAACATCGTGTTCATCCATCATGCCAGAAAGCTTATTTGCAGCCGACATGTTCAGTCCGCAGAGGAAGATGAACATCTGGGATATGCCCAGATATGCACCCTTGTGACGGTTGAGGAATCCGGAAATGACGTCATCAATCAGATTGGTATTGCATGCAATATGATAAGCAGCCAGAAATTCCTGAATGCTCTTATGAATAAATGTAAATGATGAAGATGATCTTAATGCAGGTGCCTTGCGTGTCGCTGATAAAATTCCGGACTTAATTGCAAAGTTCTCTGGATCTAGTTGACCTAAATTGAATTTCTTTAGATCCGTAATGGTGAATACCAGAGATTTTTCCTGTGTATCTGAAAACAACAAATAAAATGCCGCTTCGGCAAGTCTATTCAAGTGTTCAATATTGGGTTGTATGTTTTGGGTCTCTGTAAAGCATCGAAAAGGCGGCTCTTGAAATTCATTCGTTTCACTGTTCGCCTTCTTGAAAAGACATTCCAGCAAGAGGCTGTATTTTTCACACCTAGAGCCTTTCAGTGCAGTTCCTTTGGCCCACGAGTGTACAATCAAACAACACATCATTGGGGAGTACAAATGCTCTAACAAGCCGAATTTCCGTACATACGATTCAAATTCAGATTGTTTTTTGTCTAAATCTTGTCTACTCTTAAAATCTTTCCTACGCCCCAGGATTGTTCTGCTCACCTCGAGCACGTTGTTTACACCATCAAGTTGCAGCAGTTTGCAAATCTGCGAGTCTAGTATTTTTGCTTCTGTCATCTTCCAAGGTCGAGTAGTTATCAACAAAACGCAAAGACTGTGTACGTCGGCCAGTGTTGGCAGGTTGTGATGATCTCCAGTACCGATCCATTCATCTAGACCATCCAGTAATACCAAGCAACGTTCACGTTTCATGATCTCATTTAGTAGTATGTATGCCTTTCCGCGATCTTCATCAGATGAGTATATACTGTCAACTATCTGTGTATTTATCATTTTTTCGATTTCAAACTGACCAACTGATTCCCTTAATGTTACATGGAAGACATATGTAAAGTCTTTCAGAGACGTTAAATCGTCAAAGACATTAGAGTATCTCATCTGTGTATTAGAGCTGAATCTAGTGATATTGTCGTCAATTGGCAGCGTCGTATCGGCTGATTGTTCTGATGTTATAGTACACCAGTCCATTACCAATTTTGCAAGAAAAGTAGATTTCCCATAACCTGCTTCCCCTTGAATAAATATCTGTTGGTTCGGTTCGGTGTCCGATAAGAAAATATTTTTGTATTTCAAAATTTGTTCACCAGTTTTCTTGAAATACCCTCTTTCCTTAGCCATAAGTTGTATATTCGGCGGCATATAAATATCAAGTAACTTTTCCTCAGCCCAGTCATCCAATGGGAAGATATTAATATGACAGAAGCGTTTCCTGTAATACTTCGTCAAAGCTCCAAGCATTTCTGAAATCATGAAATGGAAAATACTCAATATTGGCTCAGGATCACTTTTTATTTTCACATTATCTTCAATTTTATATAACGTTCATTTTAAATTGTTATTTTGCAGGTGTTGATATTAGAATGCCTGTTTTTGATTTTATTTTAATGTATTGATTTATCATTGATGAGTGACGCTGGCTGAATCTAGCTAGGGTTGAACTTCAAATTACACATACTATAAACAGTGATCAGTAGAACATTTTGAATAATATCTTTGGCATACATTAAAACAAAAGACTCTTCTGAATTATATTTAGAATAATTCAATACTTAACTCATCTGCGTACAAATATACCTAATTTTATAATTCCATGATTGCAATCACATGTGTGAAGAGCCATATAATACCTGTAGTAGAAACAATGCTATGGAAAAGTTTCACGTTAACTGTTACCAGAACATCATGAGGACGCGGACGCAAACATAAGGATGAGTAGTATACATGTACCTTTGACTATTTGGTGAATAACCGAGTTTAAAAACGGCCCTTTTTATATCGAAGTCGTAGTGATCCGTATACATTTTGAATATTAATGTCAAATTATTTTCTTTAGCCCCAAACTCATATCCTCTACCATAAAAGCGAACATAGAATTACTAAGTTATCTTGAATATTATCATGATCTGGGTTGACTACATATTTTACTCCTTGCAGAGCCTGTGCACAGCAATTTATTATCTGTATCCCAATCATCCAAAGTTGACCAGGACCACAAACACATTTTTACCAGATGCAGCTCGGAATATTCAATGAATGGACATGCTAAAATCTGAGTAGAATGTGTTTAAAACATGGTCTATACTAATGTATAATGGCCAAATACTAATTATCGTAATCGCAGACTATTACCAAGTGTGTATACTGATACGTGTAATTGAAACACGTCTTCATGAATAAGCTAGTGTTATCTTACACTGACATAGAATGCAATCAGAAAGTTATACCAATATACATAAGTGGATTTATATGTTGTTTTAGGCCATATGATCATTGGAATCACATCAGTGTAATAATGATTATACTGTTATCAGGGTGTGTTTCTTTGATTTTGGGGAAAGGAATGGCCTTCAATTTTGGGGGAATAATTATATACAAAACTGAAATATGGAAAGGTATTTCCAAAATTAAGCTTGACATGTGGGAATATTGCATCATTTTAAATATATTCTATTAGAGACAAAAGAAGGAAAAAAGCCCTGGTTATATTTTACTTTTATCAAATCTATGCGTATACTTGTGTTTTTTGTATGTATAGCAAAACATAATTTTAGGTTTTAACATCAACATGTGTATGAATATATTTAATTGATCAAGAGAATTCGATTTGTTTGAAACCAAATGTTGAATAAAGCTAAATGTTTGCTGTTTCGAAAATGTATAATGAAATGATAAAACGTTTGTTATACCTTTACAGGACTGTTTGTACGTTGTTTCAGTGAAATTTGTATTTCCAAACTGTTCTTGGATGTCCTTAATGCATTTTTCTGCTTGTTCATCTAAGCACTGTTTGTGTCTACTGGCGTGTTCATCTATGCCCTGTTTGTGTCTATCAGCGTGTTCATCCATGTTCTGTTTGTGTCTACCAGCGTGTTCATCGATGTCCTGTTTGTGTTTATCAGCGTGTTCATCCATGCCCTGTTTGTGTCTATCGGCGTGTTCATACATGTCCTGTTTGTGTCTATCGGCGTGTTTATCCATGCCCTGTTTGTGTATATCGGCGTGTTTATCCATACCCTGTTTGTGTCCTTTGACATGTTCATCTATGCCCTGTTTGTTTCTTCCGGTGTGATCATCTATGCCTTGTTTTTGACTGTCGACGTGTTCATCGATATCCTGTTTATGTATATCTGCCTGTTTTGCGAGCTCTTGCTTACAATTGCTCATAAAATCTTTAATGTTATCAATGCACAATTCTGTGTTTACTCTAAGGTCATTCACCGATGCGTCAACAACGTCATTAGCAATACATTTCAAGTGTTGTTTCAAAGTTGTTCCAACAGCATCCAGGAAACACATCATCTCTGTTGTAGTCAATAGTAATGTGTCTTTTTCCAACTGTTGCATCAAATAAAAACAGTTATATTTAATCACAAAAACAGCTAAATTTTAAATCAATGACATGTTTTCTTGATAGTAAAAGGAAGAAACAAATGAGTAAAATGGATGTGTATTTCAGTGCACTTTAGTTTCTCATTAGATACTTTACTTGGTACAGACAGCCAATGATTATGTTCTTTACTTGATATTGAAGGCAATGATAACTCATAAAGTGTGGTTTAGTTCCATATTAAATTATTTAATTGATTACGACAGCAAATCATAAATAATTGTGTGGTTTAGTTCCCAATTAAAAACTTAACTTGATATAGAAGCCAATGATACAATACTAATTTTCATTAAATTATTTTAGTATATATACTTCAAGGTGGTATTCTCATCATGAATTGAGTTTCAATACAGTTAACATTTGTGTAACCTCTAGATGGACTTTCATTTAAGAAAATCAATAAAACAAGGATTCTATTATACGCGCAGGTGTGTTTATGTATTATAATCTCTACTTGAGTTATTTCATCCAAAATACCGGTAATAATAAAAGGCGTAACATCGCCAAATCCATCAGAACATTGTTTAAAGATTAATAATTGCACTGTTTTAAGACCGAACAATGTTTGCAATTTAAATTGAGTGGAATCGGTGACAGAGATTTCAAGTGACTTCACGTTTGTGATATACTGAAAATCGCCCATCACCTGTCAGCTATATGTTTCAACTGTTAGAGACCATTTTAAACTCGGCTGACATAAGAACAACCTTCCGGGGAAGGTTTCATGTTCCACGCTGATTTAGCAAAAAGTAAGACTTTTTTGCAAGATTTAGCTAGTTCAATCCTATTTCTTTTAGGTCGATTTCATCGAAAGCCTCAAGCTTATTGAAACGCTCTCGAGTCCGTTTCCTGGGCCTGTAACCAGTACTTGGTGTCTTAGGTTGTCTAATGAGCGCGCTCACAGTGGGGATCGAACTCATGACCCCCCTGTCGTTAAGCGGACATCATATGCATTACACCACGACAAGATTTATTGTACAATTATAGCAAATTGTCCGATCGACAACCATACCTTTTGATCTACCATAAAATGTATCAAACTTGGCCGGGATATTACCAGATTAAATGTGTTTGCAACATTTTTTTTAAGATTCGGTAAACGGTGTTACTAACAGATTGTTAACTCTGTGACATAGTGAGCATAGTTTATAATAGAATGTAAAACAACAGTCCCACCCATTAGCAGCCATGTCGTCCAGATGGGTATAATTACTTGTAACGCCGAGATATCAAGAGAATACATATCGTAGGATTTTTTTTGATGATATATAAAATCTGTATAATGCCCCAACAAGCTCGCTTTTCAAACCCGCCCTAACAATTCAGTCAAATTTTCAAAAAATTGGTCACTCAATGTGGCGACTAATGTTAACAATGCTAATGCTGCCGGCGCACTACAATGCCAGACAAAAGTGACCACAAAAGCTCTCCATAAACGGTATGTGCCCTTATAAGCTCAAAACGTTATAGTGATGGTGCTTTATCTGTTTCATATGAGTATCTAATGGTGAAAAGACATGACACAATATGTTATTCTATTATTCGTTTACAAAATCAAGGAAAGGCGTTAAATGACAAGAAATAACGCTAATACACTACCTGCGCTAATTTCACCACAGCATTTTTGGCAACGTTATCTTGACTGAGATGGCTTGAATCTTTCAGCAGGTTGTTCAATGTTGTGAAATAGTCTTGAAGATCGACATCAGTAACTTCCATTAGTGAAGAGTGCCGCACAGCTTTATGGACTTCACGAGCCTAGTATGGAAACACATTATCTTAATATGTTAAATATTTTGCAAATGTGGCAGTTATCCTATTGAGAAAACATGCACATCAATTAGTTTGTAAGCGTTTGCATATCATATCGCCCCATTAGTGCAAAAAGGCACCATGTGCCTATTAATTTCAATGTCACATGGTGCATTTTTTTGCACCAATGGGGCGAGTGTAATGCAAAACAAACACGTCCCCTTTAAACTTCTACTATTAAATAGCGCGTCAAATATAGCTCCGCAATTTATTCAGTTTTTTTTATTTTTTAGGAAACCTTTGAAGAAAGCTCATAAAAGCTAAGTTATGTACACTGTTCTTAGCCGTCAATTCAGTGCAATTCGTGTTTGAAGTGTTAGATCCTTTTAACGTAGAGTTATATATGTCAATTTCACATCATTGTACATTCATGTATGCGTATAACTCCTGAAACACTATATTTTAAGTATTTGGTAGAAAATACACTACCTTTGTCAGAAGGCACTGGAGTTCTTACCTTATACAGGAGGCATGCAGGCTTGTTTAGGGTTGGCTTTCCCTTTGTTATTGGAAAAGAAAACTTGTTATCAAAGCGTGTGCAGTTCAGCATAAAACTGACGACGCCGTTGAAGTCTGTATCTTGAATCGATATCTTGTCAGCATATCCATCTGTTTGGATGTAACATTTCGCTATTTCCCAATAGTGCGTTTGCCATAATGGCGCAGATGTATTGTTCCAAGAACATTTTTTGTACCGATGTTCCTTGATAATTTCCTGGCAAATTTTATCACAAATCTGGTTTGGACATTTTTGGTTTCGTAGTAAATTTGTTGTGTTACAGCTGGTGCAAGTAGCTGATTTTGACTTAAGAGTAGATGTTACTTGGCTGTAAATGTGCTGGTGAAAAGTCTGAGCCTCGTTGTCAGCTAAGTGCTCCAAGCCAGACTTCGCAATGTCTATTGCTAGCCATGCCTTAAGCCAGTTCAATCGTTCCTTCTCCTTAAACACATCAGCTAAACTCGCCATAATCTGCACATCAACGAAATGGTCTTCATAGAGTCAACTTTTGGCACAGACACAAGCCATTGTTCAGTGTTACCTATTAAACATAATTTAAACATGATTAAACACAGTAATAATTATATAGAACATTTGGGTGATAAGCATGCTCTACAATTAGAATACGTCCTCTGTGAGCTCAGATGGAAGGGGCACATTAATTAACCTAACGATGGCAGACTGCACCATAAGAAAACATTCTATGAAAGTCCAGATTGAAGGAGCACACTTATTAAAATAAGTGTTTTGCAGGCTACACATTAAGCATACGTTCTATGACAAGCACAGATGAAAGGAGCACACTTATTTACATTAAGCTGGTTGAACACCACAAAAAAAACATACATAGGTTTCAATAGACCAAAATTATATTATGTTGAGAAAGAAGATCGATTTTTTTAATGGAGCAAATAACAATTTTTGCATCTATTTGACCCAATAAAATTATGTCCAAAGAGTCTACATTAATCCATTCAAAAGACCCTGTTATCGTTTTTAAAGCCGCCGGAGTTGATATTTCTAACAACAATTCGGTTACCTCGACTGACCAAAATTTATCAGTATTCGTCAGATACATTCTAAAGCGTAACTCTTCCATGCTGATTTTATCAAATAAAATTGACAAAAATGCCCGAAGCATCAAAAATACGAAACCTAATCATGTACATAACGGAATCCTCAAGACTATTATTAACCTATGACGTATGCACGCTTATGGTCACGTGAGCGCCAATTTCATAACAAAGAAGAACTACTAAATAACACAAGCAATTTTCAAACGAATTATGTATACGGATAGCCCTAGCAAAAAAATAAAACATGTTTTTGTCTTAATGAATAAACAATGATGAGTATCATTGTGTATTGAATACCATGTTTGTAAAAAGTCCAAATGCAAGCCGATTGCGTAAATACGATTTCTCAGATTAGAGCGACTTCAATAAGGCAGATTTGTGGGTTGAAAACAAAAATAGTTTTAATCAAGCGTGATATATGTTTATTGAAATGTGTCGAGTAATATGCATAGATATTAACAACAAAAAACACGCTGCAAAAAAAAAACATTACGCTTCTATGTCCTGTTTGTTTGCTTGTCCGATTGTAAACGGGTAATGACATGGTTATTCATCATTCATGCAAATGGCGTAGTAAACAATGATTCAATGGTCGCGTGGTTTTACATGTGACCCGCGCGTGTTTAAATTCAGATTTAAAAATTTAAATTTTTGAACATCTGACATAAATACAAACACATTTCGACTCATAATCACTTTTTTGCGACACATAACAACAATGGGAAAATATACCAAAATCAACTCGTGAGGCTTTTATGTATTCACCCCATAGTATTTTAAACACAGGTGTGGCTATTATATTAATTAGTAACACATATCATGTTGAATTAAAAGTAATCAAATTCTAGCAAACAATCAACTTCTCTGGAAAACATGCGTAATAAAAATATATATCTATCAAATTATTCAACTCAAAATTAACCGACAATAGGGTGCATCGCTTTGAACAGCCATTACTTCATAAATTATGCAGCGATTTCAATGAAATTTCTGGAACTATACATATCTTGTAATTTGTTTACAAATGCTTGATCAAATGTTTAAAAATAGCACGATACACAACTCGCGTGACCTACTCGTCGTCGATTCCAGGGTATGATTTCAAGAAGACCATAAAATGAACCGTTAATATTAATAAAAAAAAGAAAAATACAGCTTAAGTTCGTTATAGGTTGCTCCAACATCGGTATTGATTTGAACATTTCGTTAATACTTTTTGATACATATCGCTAATTACACATGAATAAACCATAAACTTGCATATGCATACCGTAATACAACAACTTTATTTCCAATATACTTATGTTAATTTAATAGTATCAATTGAATATGGATATTTTAAATGTAACCTTCCTTTCCAATTATCCGAGACACAATTACAATATCAATTGAGCTCAAAAGCACAAAAATGTATGTCAGTACAACTGAAATGCATCTGGGTATTCTCCTAGCGTATTCATACCCGTAGAGTCGTTTTGGTCATGCCTTGTTGATTCTTTTGAACACGTACAAATACGCGAAATTTGATCTATCGTTTTACACAATAGTCATACATATGCTGCGGTTTGAAAATCTTAAGTGGCATTATTGTTGACGATGTTTAATACAACTCTTTTATTGTTTTATGTTATACGAATTGAAGCGGTTCCATACTAAGATTGTTGAAGTAATTTCAAAAATTACATGTTAGAGATTATATTTAATGGCAAAAAGTTATTATTTTATAAATACGGAAACAAAAATAAACTTGGTTTTGTTCGTATACGGTTATGGCATTTCCATTACGTCCGAGACAGACAGTGTATGCTAAGTGTCTTTGAAACTACATTTATTTGTACGTTTAAACGCATTGTATGTGATTGGTTATTGTTAAATACGTATCATTTTCGTTCAATCATTTGACACGGTTTTACAAATGAAGTAAACAATTTATTCTGCTCGATTTCGCCATTTGTGTTACTACAACCAAACAAATAAATTGAAGATGTTTTAGGAGTAGCAGTAGTAGTAGTAGTAGTAGTAGTAGTAGTAGTAGTAGTAGTAGTAGTAGTAGTAGTAGTAGTAGTAGTAGTAGTAGTAGTAGTAGTAGTAGTAGTAGTAGTAGTAGTAGGAGTAGGAGTAGTAGTGTTAGTAGTAGTGGTAGTAGTAATAATTATACTAATAATAATATTATTATTATTATTATTGTTATTTTAATTTTTCATAATAATAATACTATTATTATTATCATTAATATTTATTTTTAATACAAAAATATAATTACAATAAAGATTAATAATATTAACATGCGTTAACAAATGTATGAAATGGTCTGAATTTAAGTATCTAGTATCTAGTTCTACAACTATTTGAAATGTTTCTTTGACATACAATGTATTGAGCATAAGAGATCGCATGATCATTCTGTGCCATAAATACTCATCAGTTAATTATCTTATTTAAACATGCAGTAATAACCGCATGATGAGCCTTCATTTAGTGGCCTCATGTGTAATTATTGACTGAGTTGTGTGATCTTCAATATATTGATTGAGTGAACTGATTATATTTATGTCTGGAGACCTTTAGAATGATGATGATAGTGATGCCGACGACGACGACGAAAAATACGACGACGACGATGTCGATGATGATGATGATGATGAAAATGATGATTCTGATGATGATGAGGAGGAGGAGGAGAAGGATGATAATAATGATGATGATGATGATGATGATGATGATGATGATGATGATGATGATGATGATGATGATGATGATGATGATGATGATGATGATGATGATGATGATGATGATGATGATGATGATGATGATGATGATGGTGATGATGATGATTATGATGATGATTGCGAACATTTGCAGTGCATCTTGATGAGCTGTTTGTAAACTAAAGCGAAATCGAAAGTATGGTGCCCTAGATTGAACAATTATAAACGCTCACCCATTAAAATATCAATATTGTTAACAACAATGTATTTCTCATGAGTTTTTTTAAATGCCCTTGATAAAGTCAATATCCGCATTTACATTTGCATAATGATAAATTATGAGTACATTCTCGAATCTTAATAAAGTATCGCATCGCATCCCGAAAATCCGAAATAAACATTTTTATTGCAACACAAATATACATGTAAACGATTATTCAAAGTACTTTCTGCCTATACGTATGGCTGCTTCCAAGTTCCATGTTCATTAGAAAAACTATTCATATTAAACTTTAAATAATAAAATATAAAATGTATTCAAAACAAATACCTCTCTTTACTTCTGTGTTAACAATCCGTTTCAACACTCGTACGTGAAATCGAAATCGAAAGTATCGTTCTGTATGGTTTACTAGTGTATTTCCGTTAGCGTATTTTGTTGATTAGTCATTGTTTAAGGCAATCGTGATACATCGGCTATCTCGGATTCCTCCGTAAGATAGGCCTCGTGGCTAACAGTCGCCATATTGCCTTGTATTACTACTTTACTACCCAAAAGGTTGTCAGTCTATTGTTATGAGGCTGTATACGATGCGCGTTGAACTAGCGCCAAACGTTTTACCGAAACTTTGATATTAAGAGCACTATTAACGTTCATTTGTGTTGCACTTTGACCTATTATCCAAGTGATTTACTTTTCCATTATTATTTAATCACCCTATCATCCAATTTTTAAGATGAAATTACGGTGTTTACACAACCAACCAAACCGAAAGTAAAACTGGATGCATTACGTTTCGCGATGTAAACATTAAATATTTGTTCAGTTTGAGGAAGCGAATCGATAATAGACGTTGGAATATGTATGCAATACAGACTATCATTTTCGATTGTAGTACTGGCTAAAAAATTCCTTTTATGACAGGTCATGTATAGAACGTTAATTAAATAGTGACCATAAATCACTACAAATGTCTGCGTTGTTCATTAATATAATTAATGCACGTTTCTGATCTAATTGCCTGTATCTAGTTGTAATTACCATGATATTGATAAAAATAAACGTTTTTTTTCATAAATTAACATTACATGTTTTATTTTTATCATTAAGGGAATAAATAATTGTATCATTATCATCATTAAATATTCTGAAAATAATCTAAATTATCATGATTACTTTAAAGTAGAATTTTTAAATTTTACTCATTATCTTTAATGAATTTCCACATTTGCTTGATTCAAAATAAAATGTATTAATAAGGGTTTCAGTTGTTAGTTTTAACCCATTTTTAGTTTGATTAAATTTAAATTACTAACTACGTACATGTATGTGAAATGCTCTTGAGTTCATTTCCTGGGCCTAGAACCAGTACTTGGGTGTCTCTTGGAGATTTCTTAAGAATGCTCCCACACTGGGGATCAAACCAGTGACCTCCAGATCATTAGGTGGACACCACATCCATTACACATCAGCGACCTTTAATTAGTTATTTACTTTCGTATTGCAGCATTATATAATATAATGTTGCTACATATTTTTTGAAAATGATTAACGTGCAGTACTAAATAAACTAAATGCATACAATTTTAATTGTGTATATTGTGTGATTATTAGTTACAAATTCACTTTTTACAGGTATACTGGATTATGAAAGACTGATAAACATAAAAATGACAACTCATCTCCCCAACGATACTTTGTGTGGCTCATTCTCAGAACAAACCCATAGTCAGTGAGAAAACTACAGTGTAAAAAGAGCACTTGATTGTGACAATTATGGCTGACCAAGCAAATGTTATCATTTAAAATAAAGAAAACTTCCAGTTCAATATACATTTTATACCAATTATGACATTGACCAACACAGAAAATAATTATAAGGTTGATTTTCCCAAATTGACTGTTACAATTGGATACTGTTTTAAGATTCACTCTACTTTGTCTGAAAATAAGAGTCCTAAATGATGTAATAGAAACATACATATTTAATTTTTAGTTTTACAAGTATATATATATATATACTAAGTTTAACTAAGTCTAATATATATATATATATATATATATATATATATATATATATATATTTATATATATATATATATATATATATATATATACATACACATTATATACATTTGTATGCTTTGATTTTTTTCTATTGAAGCCAATTAATATCCCATTAGATAGATAGATAATATCACAGCAGTATTCCTAGTTTGTCTGCAAGTACTGCAGAAATCATGGATTATTATTTTACTGAGTCAGCCTTAATCTTTATATTATAATTGTTGAAACAGATTAAGATGTGCATAATACAATTGAGGATGCATCAAGATTAAAAAATGGTACATGTATAAATTAATAAAGAATCAATAACAATCAGAAACTGTGCATTTTTTTCAGTATTGTGTCAATGGATTTGAATTAGTTGTTAATATGATTTATGTGAATTTGAATAAATATATAAAATTTAGTGATTTTCTCAGACAAAACTGTTAATTACATACCAAAGTATTCAGAATGCATTATTGTAATATTCATTCGAATTTTTTAGTACAAAAAGCACTTTTCCCTGGCATTTGTATTTATAGTAATTGCATATTTTATTATTCTGACACCATTTATAAACTGTGTTCATGCAAGCATGAACACGGTTTCATTTTTTGAGTATTTAAACAAGAGGGCCATGATGGCCCTGTATCGCTCCACTGCTGAAAAAAAAGGCTGAAACAAATTTCTCTGCATGTGCAAATACTTAAATATAGGCCCTATTTAAGCACATGTACACTTTTGTGACCTTCTCGGCTGGGTCAAATTTAACCCCAGAAGCATAATTTGAGCAAACTTTGTAGAGAACTACTATATCTCACTTCATACAAAATGAGGTAGCCCTAGGTCCTAGAGTTAAGGACATGAATATTTTTAAAGTTTTCACAAAATAAGCAAGATATAAGCGTATATAATGTTCAATTGTGTGACCCGCGGGTCAGGATCAATTTTGACCCAAAGGGCATAATTTGAACAAACTTGGTAGAGGACTATACGATGTTATTGCATACAAAATTTGGTAGCCATAGTCTTAATGGTTTTCGACAAGAAAATTTTTAAAGATTTCACAAAATAGGCGCTTTATAAGCGTTTATTCAGTTTTGTGACCTCCTGGTGCAGGGTCAAAGTTGACTCCAGAGGCATTATTTGAACAAATTTGGTAGAGGTTTATTAGATGTCACTACATACCAAATTTGGTAGCCCTAGTCCCAATGGTTATGGACAACAAGATTTTTAAAGTTTTCACAAAATAGGCCCCATATAAGCGTATGTTCAGTTTTGTGACCCCGGGCAGGGTCAAATTTGACCCAAGGGGCATAATTTGAACAAACTTGGTAGAGAACTATTACATGTCACTACATACCAAATTTGGTAGCCCTATGCCTTATGGTTAAGGACAAGAAGAGTTTTAAAATTTTCACAAAATAGGCACTATATAAGCATATAATTGATTTTGTGGCCCCCGGGGCAGGGTCAAATTTGACCCCTGGGGCATAATTTGAACAAACTAAGTAGAGAACTATACAATGTCACTACATACCAAATTGTGTAGCCCTAGGCCTAATGGTTATGGACAAGAATTTTTTTAATTTTTCACAAAATAAGCATTATATAAGCATATGTTCAATTTTGTGACCCCCGGGGCAGGGTCAACTGTGACCATAGGGATTAAATTTGAACACATTTGGTAGAGGACTATTAGATGTCACTATATACCAAATTTGATAGCCCTAGGCCGGATGGTTATGGACAAGAAGATTTTTGAAGTTTTCACAAAATAGGCCTTATTTAAGCATATGTTCAATTTTGTGACCCTCGGGGCAGGGTCAAAATTGATCCCAGGGGCATAATTTGAAAAAACTTGGTAGAGGACTATAAGATGCCACTACATACCAAATTTGGTAGCCCTAGGCTCAATGGTTATGGACGAGAAGATTTGTAAAGTTTTCACAAAATATACCCTATATAAGCATATGTTCAATTTTGTGACCCCCGGGGCAGGGTCAAATTTGACCCCAGGGGCATAATTTGAACAAATTTGGTAGAGGACTATTAGATGTCTCTACATACCAAATTTGATAGCCCTACACCCAATGGTTATGGACGGGAGATTTTTTAAGTTTTCACAAAATAGGCCCCATATAAGCGTATGTTCAGTTTTTAACCCTGGGCAGGGTCAAATTTGACCCAAAGGGCATAATTTGAACAAACTTTGTAGAGAACTATTACATGTCACTACATACCAAATTTGGTAGCCCTATGCCTTATGGTTAAGGACAAGAAGAGTTTTAAAATTTTCACAAAATAGGCACTATATAAGCATATAATTGATTTTGTGGCCCCCGGGGCAGGGTCAAATTTGACCCCTGGGGCATAATGTGAACAAACTAAGTAGAGGACTTTACAATGTCACTACATACCAAATTGTGTAGCCCTAGGCCTAATGGTTATGGACAAGAATTTTTTTAAAGTTTTCACAAAATAGGCATTATATAAGCATATGTTCAATTTTGTGACCCCTGGGGCAGGGTCAAATTTGAACCTAGGGATTAAATTTGAACAAGTTTGGTAGAGGACTATTAGATGTCACTATATACCAAATTTGATAGCCCTAGGCCGGATGGTTATGGACAAGAAGATTTTTGAAGTTTTCACAAAAAAGGCCTTATATAAGCATATGTTCAATTTTGTGACCCTCGGGGCAGGGTCAATCTTGATCCCAGGGTCATAATTTGAAAAAACTTGGTAGAGGACTATAAGATGCCACTACATACCAAATTTGGTAGCCCTAGGCCCAATGGTTATGGACGAGACGATTTGTAAAGTTTTCACAAAATATACCCTATATAAGCATATGTTCAATTTTGTGACCCCCGGGACAGGGTCAAATTTGACCCCAGGGGCATAATTTGAACAAATTTGGTAGAGGACTATTAGATGTCTCTACATACCAAATTTGATAGCCCTAGGCCCAATGGTTATGGACGGGAGATTTTTAAAGTTTTCACAATATAGGCCCCATATAAGCGTATGTTCAGTTTGGTGACCCTGGGCAGGGTCAAATTTGACCCAAAGGGCATAATTTTAACAAACTTGGTAGAGAACTATTACATGTCACTACATACTAAATTTGGTAGCCCTATGCCTTATGGTTAAGGGCAAGAAGAGTTTTAAAATTTTCACAAAATAGGCACTATATAAGCATATAATTGATTTTGTGGCCCCCGGGGCAGGGTCAAATTTGACCCCTGGGGCATAATTTGAACAAACTAAGTAGAGGACTACACAATGTCACTACATACCAAACTGTGTAGCCCTAGGCCTAATGGTTATGGACAAGAATTTTTTTTAAGTTTTCACAAAATAAGCATTATATAAGCATATGTTCAATTTTGTGACCCCCGGGGCAGGGTCAAATTTGACCCTAGGGATTAAATTTGAACAAATTTGGTAGAGGACTATTAGATGTCACTATATACCAAATTTGATAGCCCTAGGCCGGATGGTTATGGACAAGAAGATTTTTGAAGTTTTCACAAAAAAGGCCTTATATAAGCATATGTTCAATTTTGTGACCCTCGGGGCAGGGTCAAACTTCATCCCAGGGGCATAATTTGAAAAAACTTGGTAGAGGACTATAAGATGCCACAACATACCAAATTTGGTAGCCCTAGGCCCAATGGTTATGGACGAGAAGATTTGTAAAGTTTTCACAAAATATACCCTATATAAGCATATGTTCAATTCTGTGACCCCCGGGGCAGGGTCAAATTTGACCCTAGGGGCATAATTTGAACAAATTTGGTAGAGGACTATTAGATGTCTCTACATACCAAATTTGATAGCCCTAGGCCCAATGGTTATGGACGGGAGATTTTGAAAGTTTTCACAAAATAGGCCTTATATAAGCAAATTTTCAATTTTGTGACCCCCTGGGCAGAGTCAAATTTGACCCCAGGGGCATAATTTGAACAAATTTGAAAGAGGTTCCCCCCAGGAACATTCGTAAGAAATTTCATCAGAATTGGACCAGTAGTTTAGGAGATGTTTGAAGGAAAAGTTAATGCACGGACGCATGATGGACACAGGACCTTTGACTAGTGGAGCTAAAAATCAAATTAAACATTTAGTTTTGATGTAAAATCAGTTTTTATATGCAAGTGTCTATTTCACTTATAAATTAAAACAGCATATTATACATTATTGAAAAGATTATTCCAAGCTTGATGTCATATTTCAACTTTGCATAGTGTAGTTAATTGAACATTGTATTGAACTGTATGGGCAGCTATATTTTTAAATTTATGTATGTTGTATTATACAAAATGCATTATTTCTACCACAAGTAGACCATATAAGGCCTACTGCTACTAAATAGGCACTGGTATGAATTTGACACTGATTTTGATGCTCATACAAAACTTTAATTATTACTTCACTTTAGTATATTAAATATTTTCAAGTTTTTGTTCAACATTTTTTGCAAAAGAGTGTCTTAATGCATTTGAAAATATACTTAAAACAAACTAAAAATGCATTTTAACATACCTTTTTCCTGGTAAAGTGTATTTGGGATGATAAAAAATACACTTGAAGAGTATTAATGCTGGAAAAATGCAGAAAAAATACATTTGTTTCTGTTAGAAGTGTGTCTGGTCTGCATTTTTAAGTGTATTAAATGCACATCAAATGCAGATAAATACAATGCCAATACTGTTACATGTATTGTAATGGACATAAAATGCACTTGTTCTTGTAATTAAATGCTTTAGTGAATTGATATAACCTTTTATAACGTTTTAACAATTAATAATACCTTTTTATATAAATTTTCTTTTGAAATGTGACACTTAAATGATTTTTGCACCACTAGTAAGAGATATAATTTGTGCCCATAATGCTTTATCATTACACTATATAATATCATTTGTTGTATGAAAATTACCCGTAAAATTCATGTGAAAGCTCAAGAGATCAATAGCAGCGTGCTATACCCTGCTCCTTTTTACATGACTTGATGGTATTTAGTCCCCAATTCTACATGGCCAAGGGCAAATTAATGTGCAGATTTGACAAATAAGTCATAGCTGGGATACAATAGGCAGACTTTCATATTACTTGTATTTAATTTAAATCATGATACGAATTGCTCTTTGGCAAATCTTCGTTGGTCACAGTATTCAACTGAATTTTGTTCACGTTGTAGTAATTATATTTTCAATATTTATCAGACAACATCTTTCTTCAAAAGTTTAACATAATGGCTTGGTTAATTTAGAAACAAGATCAACGCATCATAACATAAAATGAAAAAATGTGTAATAGTAAAAATGGCAGCAAAAAAGCACTAGATTATCTGCCTTAAATCTGAGACGTTATGTTGATGTATTGGAATTTCTCATAAATAATGTGTTCCATAGTTGTATAATTGTAAAGTCGCATGCATGAGTGTTGTCAATGTCACAATACCAATTAAAGCCAGAATTTACTAAAACAATTTGAAGTTTGATGTGTGTTTTTTTTCAAGATCTGTTATATATAATTATATATATATATATATATATATATATATATATATATATATATATATATATATATATATATATATATATATATATATATTGTTGAAAAGTTAACATGCAATAAGTTTACTGTAATTAAGTGACAAATAGTTTTACTGATTTGGTTGGATGCATATATGCAGATATATCATGGTTTGTGAAGAGGACAGTAGCAAAAACAAGAGCTGTCTCCGTAGGATGACATACGCCCCCAATACACGCTTTGATAGAAGTTATGAGCATTTTTCAAAACCTAAACGCCGACCCTAAGTTCAAGGTCAAAGGGGTCAAAATTTGTGTGTGTATGGGAAGGCCTTGTCCATTTACACATGCATACCAAATATGAATGTTACATCTGAAGCGACATAGAAGTTATGAGCATTTTTTCGAAACCTAAATGCAAAGTGTGACGGATAGGCAGACCGACAGTGCGATCACTATATGCCCTCCTTTGGGAGCATAAAAATGTGTTTCACATTGTTTTGGTAAATTAGTAATGTAGTTAAAAGAACAGAATCATCAATTATAAAGTTATTGATTATAAAGTGTTGCTGGCATATTTGATGCATTCATCTAGCTATAAGAAGGTCCCTGTTTTATCCCCACTGGCACTGAGCGAGGTTTCTCAAAATCTCTAAACAATATGAATAAGTACATATAGTGTCGAGAAAGCCTTGTTGATATGGGGGCTAAACACCTGAAATCAAAGCGACCCAGGTTAAAGGCCGAGGCCAAATAAATAAACCAGAGGCCGCATGAGCCTGCTATACTCTGAACAAGTATTGTTTCTTCTCAGAAAACTGGCTTAAGTGTCTTACTAAGCTTTAGACTTTGAGTTTCAGTGCAATCTATCTAAAATAAATTGGTTAAATTAAATAATAATTTGTAAAAAATAAACATTCTGCACAAATTCAATTATTTACTTTACCTGTTTGAATGAATCATTTCAGTCTTGATGGTAAGTGAACTATGTCAAAAGCACCATAGCTATGAAACACTTGTATTTTGAATATTGCAATGTTTACAGAAATGATGCTGAAGATAATTCTACACGATCATGACATGAAAAATGATGAATTATTAGATATATTTCTAAATTCCATTTCCACCAACAATTCGGTTATTCCACTACCAGTTCACATGCTTCGTACACAGTTGAAAATAACACTATTCCACTCAACAACCGTGACACGTGTACTCAATTTTTCAACTTTTCGCAATTAAAATTGTCTTCTACTGTTATTGTTGTTGTTGTACTTTTGAAAGTAGTTCGAAAGATGGCGACTATTAACCCAGAGATTGATTTATAAATAAATCGTCTGCTGACCCAGAGTGTGTTTAAGGATGTTCGATCGTTTCCACTTTACGGTAATTGATTCACTATATCGTGGAAATTAAAAACCTTTATATATTTTCACGGTTTCAAAATATTAGGTTGGAATAAACGAGTGTAAATTCTAGTTTTACTGTTTCGATTATGCGCCTTTAAATTTTCGGCATTTACATATTTTCGAGATTTACTGCATTGAAACCAAGCGTTCGATTGCTTGACGTCACTTCGTGATCGACATCGATGAAACGCTTGCTTACGCTGTAGATGTTATTTTTTGTGCAAATACAAGCGTCTATTGATAACGAAACGATAATTTGTCATCAATGAGAATCAGATACTTGGCTTAATAATTTTCATTTAAAATGTCTAATTTGGATATAATTCGGAATACAAAACGAAACTTAAAAGGTATTGAAAACAACAACGTTCAAAAGAACAATGTGGATTTCAATAGAAAGACTATTTCCACCGACAATCAGGATATCCGGTATGACCACTGTTATTTTGACGATTTTTCTATCGGTTCGTCGGTAAGCGTGACCACATGTGACAACAGCGATGCTAGTTGGATATAAAATCGGTAGACGTGTCGTTAAACTCGACACATTGACCGAATCGCTTTTAGCATGCAGTGCTTGTCAAGTGCCCATGAATTTACTTAACACTGTAGAAAGCAGGGATTTCGGACAGGCATGTGTTTTGGACATACAGTTTAGCAATTGTGGTGCAGTAAATAATGTGGCTACTGGACGGAAACATGGCAGAGTTTATGACATGATCACAAAGCTTGCATTTGGGTAAGACTTCTTTGTCTTTTTGGTACATTGGTGCATTATGTCATGATTTATTGTCTAAATTACTGATACTTTTGAATACATTCAGATAGTTATCTCTAAGTAATTCGCGTGTAGTCTACATGCATACATTTTTTATATTGTACTTGCTATATTTTTCCTTCATATTTTTTCTGATTTACTGCCTGTAAACACAATTACAGTAGAATGTGAATGGTTGTCCTTAGTTAAACATGTATATTTTAAAGTGACATAAGTTTATTTTTTTATTCCTGCAGTCCTAGTTATTAATACCGGTAATAAATATTAAATTTTACAAGTTTACAAAACATAAATATTCTCAATTTGTCAAATACGTATTGGTTTTGAAAATAAAGGGCTTGAATTAATTATTATTTGTGTGTATGTAGATCACTAGGTCTTATAAAATGTTGTAACTTTTGTAAATTAGTGACATTATTTCATATTATTTTATTCCGCATAAGCATATTCTAGCATTGTGCATTGTCAACTGTTCTGTCATTTACTGCAATCTGTTTCAGGTATATCAAAAACTGGGTGTTTCACCTGGGACTTTCACATCGAAACTGGCCCTTCTCCATGACCTTCAGCACAAAAAAAGAAAGGCTATAACTGTTACTCGTGCAGCAAAACAGTGACGCATAAGACTTAAAACTCGAACGGTATTTTTAATTATGGGCATTTTATATTTTAAACACAGTATTCTTCATTTGTATGCCCTCAATTGGCGACATAGTTTTCGCACTGTCCGTGGGTCGGTCAGTCCCTCACACTTTTCGTGCCTGCTCTCTAATTCAAGTAGTTTTCATCCGATCTTCACTGGGTTTCTTACAATTGTATGGATTATTTTTTTATATAGTTACAAAGTTGGAGTTTTGGGCATCCGTGTCGTGTGGACACATTTCTTGTTGTAGATTGTATCAATAGATCCATCAATTATATATGCAAAGTAGTAGTATCATTAAAAAGCATATGCTAATGTTTGTAAATTGATTATTGTAAAAACATTAATGTGCTGTGTAATCATTTCTTTAAATAAAAATCGGAGATAACCCAGGAAGGTGTAAGCAAATTTTCCAATTTGAAATTCTGTTTTTCTGTTCAGGCATTCAAAGGACAGTGCAAGAAGTACAAGCGGGACCAACATACAGTTCAAACAAAGAGGACCAAGACGTTGAAGTTACAACTATACCCCCACCTATACCCAAGCCTGGTCCAGCAGGGCTAGACACTACTGGGAAGGAATTTGTTTTCTTTGATTTGGAAACAAGAGGGTCAGGTAAAGTTTAGTTTTAACATATTCCTTATTCACAGTGTTGCACATACAGAAGTTTATCTTGGTCCAATTCAGGTATTTAGGTACTCTAAATCTCCAAAGTTGAACTTCTATTAAAAATATACATATTTACTTACATGTATAACATAATTCAACCTGCTACTGCTGAGTAACTCAATGTGTCAGAGATATCGTGTGAATTGTTGGTCAACCTAGCATATGATTGAATTGCAACAAGAGTTATGTTCAGACTAATTTCTCATTTTGCTTTCATATAATACATCATTCTTTATCTTTATTGATAAAATGATAGTAAATACCACTTAGATGATGCAATGTTACATTACCCACAACTGGCTTTAGTATATTATTGTGCATCGTTTAAGAATTTAAACACTATTCTCTTCGCTTCTTCAGATTTATGAATACTTAAGATCAGTAGATGCCTACAACTTACTTTGATATATCCATGAATGGAAGAAAAGAGCGTTTCAATTTTCATATTAACAGTTATTATGCCCCCCTTGGAAGAGAGAGTTAATATTGTTTTGCTGGATGTTTGTCTGTGGGTAGATCATTAAGTTTCCGATCAATAATTTGTCAACTTTTTCACTGATTGGCTTTTTACTCTCCATGTGCATAGGGATTGGACAGTATATAACCCCCATTTAAATTATGGTCACTTAGTCAAAGGTCACAATAAGTGTGAAAATTGTTTCCGATCAATAACCCTTCAACTGAAAATTCTCTTAAACCACAATGCATAGAGAATGAATGTGAAGGAACTTATTCTACGATTGTTCACATTAAGCTTCAAAAAAAGTCCTGTCCTGGTGGGGGGCAATGTTTTTCCCTTTTATATTTATTGTAAACACTTCAAATGTATTTTAAGAAGTTTACATTGTACTTGGGGGAGCGACCCAGGGCTCTGTGATTAACGGGGCTAAAATGGATTTTGTGCAATTTCTATTTAAAATTTTTGTTTTGTTTTTTCAGAGCACACTTCTCACATAATTCAGATAGCTGCAGTGCATTCAACTGGTCAGAAGATTTCCTTGCAAGCGTCAGAAATAACTGGAGTGACAGTTGTTAGCGACTCTATGCTTGTCAAGAGACAAACAGTAACAGCTGTCCCCATCAAATCTGCATTGACAAGTTTTATAACATTCTTACAGAAATGTTCACCAATTATTTTAGTTGGGCATAATATAGAGTCTTTTGATTGTAAAGTGTTGCTCCGTGCTATCCATACTTGTTGAAAAATGTTTGAGTTTCAGCAAAATATTTGTGGCTTTTTAGATACTTAAAAATGTTAAAGGAAATATTACCAAATATGAAATCATATTAGCGGGAACATTTAGTTAAAGACGTCATTGGTGAATTATACATGGCACATGGCGCTATACAGGATATTTTAGCTTTACAAAAGTTAGTGAACTCTGTTCCTCTTGACCAAACATTGTTAACAAATATTCATTCAGCTTTTACCGAGCAGTGTTAACATACAATGTGTAACTAAATGTTGCTTCCAACATCAAATCTTTACAAACCATAATTGATACAAAAGTTATAAGTCAAGGTGTTGCAAGGAAAGTTGCAGGAAGTGGATTTCAACTTAAACATTTGAGTCCTGTATCAAAAAGAAACGGACTGAGTGGTTTGAGGAGCCCCCTTTCAGAGGCTACAAACGGACAAATCAGAGAAACAAAATCAGAGAAAATAATATGTACAATAGCGATTTATTTGTTGCCTGACATCTAACCAATTGTAATTTGCATCTTGTATATAGATAAGCTATGAAATCTAATAGCTGTTACATCATTGTTTTTCCTTCTCGATGACGAACACAGTTTTGATTCTTATGTCAGTTGTATTTCTCATGTTTCACCTAAGTTGTAAGATATTTTTGGCAGTGCATTAAACCACAGATGGTGTGTGAAACATAATTGCCCAGCTTATTGTATTCTTTGTTGTTTTAAGCTTCACTGGCCAAAGGCCAGCGGGGCTTATGTTATGATTCTGTGTCCGTCGTGCGTGCGTGCCTGAACGTTTCCTTTAAACATCTTCTTCTCCTAAACTACTGGTCCAATTGTGATGAAATTTCTCAGGAATGTTCCTCTTTCAACGTTGTTCAAATTATGCCCCTGGGGTCAAATTTGACCCTTCCCCGGGGTCACAAAATTGAACATATGCTTATATAGGGTCTATTTTGTGAAAACTTCACATATTTTTTCGTCCATAACCATTGGGCCTTGGGCTTCCAAATTTGGTATGTAGTGGCATCTTATAGTCCTCTACCAAGTTTGTTTAAATTATGCCCCTAGGGTCAAGTTTGACCCTGCCCTGAGGGTCACAAAATTGAACATATGCTTATATTAGGCATTTTTTGTGAAAACTTTAAAAATCTTCTTGTTCATATTAGTATGGCATAGGGCTACCAAATTTGGTATGTAATGACATGTAATAGTTCTCTACCAAGTTTGTTCAAATTATGCCCCTTGGGTTAAATTTGAAACTGCCCCGGGGGTCACAAAACTGAACATATGCTTATAAAGTGCTTTATTTGTGAAAAAAAATTGTCCATACCTATTGGGCCTAGGGCTACCAAATTTGGTATGTAGTGACATCTTATAAACCTCAACCAAATTTGTTCAAATAATGCCTCTGGGGTCAACATTGACACTGCCGCGGGGGGTCACAAAATTTAATAAACGCTTATAAAGCGCCTATTTTGTGAAATCTTTAAAAATCTTGTCGAAAACCATTCTGACTATGGATACCAAATTTGGTATGCAGGAACATCTTATAGTCATCTACCAAGTGTGTTACTTTGGGTCAAATTTGACCCTGACCCGCAGGTTACAAAATTGAACATTATATACGCTTGTATCTTGCTTATTTTATGAAAACTTAAAAAATATTCTTGTCCTTAACTCTACATCTAAGACTTAGGGCCACCACATTTTGTATGGAGTGAGATATAGTAGTCCTCTACAAAGTTTGCTCAAATTATGCCCCTGGGGTTAAATTTGACCCAGCCAAGGTGGTCACAAAATTGTACATGTGCTTAAATAGGGCCTATATTTAAGTATCTGCACATGCGGAGAATATTTGTTTCAGTCTTTTTTTCAGCAGTGGAGCGATACAGGGCCATCATGGCCTCTTGTCTTTAAATACACATCACACAGTTTTAAAAATAATTTTAAAATACCTAATACATATGCTCAATTTACAACCAACAACATGGGTAACAGGTGGGTGGGGTAATTTAAGATGTTTATTTGAACATCAACATTGTTTTTACAGTTGTTACATCTGAAATATTTTCATAACAATATACATTATAAATATTTCTACGTGTATCACATTTCAGTTGATAATTTAATTGTTATGGAGCAGTTATTATATAGATATGTTTTAATTACTATTACAATGTTAGTCATTGTATTTTTGAAATTACGTCCATATTAAAATGTCTATAGCAAATAAAAATCCACGGTGACCTATCGATTTCTTTACTTCATTTTAATGCTTAGCTAGTTTACTTTAATTATTGAGAACTTCAAATGAATATGAATATTACATCAACAGAAATATGTATCTGTGTTGCATGTTATCTATTTTGAACTGTGCAATAAAAAATTCAAAACAAACAAAAAACTAGTCATACTTATTTCTCATTATTTTTTACGATTTCCATAATTTTTGGTTTTAAAACTGTTCACTATGATAATACACATGTTACAGTTGCTAATCTAATGCAATCTCAATACTATTATGCCATTTTAAATGTATTACACAAAAACATTTTACCGTACCCCCAAATTTATGCCCCGCAAAAATGACCTTTTTTCAAACGCACATGGCATTTAAAAACCTTCGTTATCTCAAAATTATTCACGGTGACCTCTCTTTTTTATTTTATATTAATTTCAGATACAGATTCATAAATCACCATACAAAAAATTATAGCATTCCGGATATTTTGAAAATGTTCACAAAACGATCGAACAGCCTTAATTGTATAGTCAGTATACACATAAAATTGGTCTAAACGACTATTTTGGGTTGGCCCTTCTACAAATAGATTTGAACGTTTACTAGGAATGGTTTATTGCTTGTTTTTGGCAGTTTATGTCAACTATAATTTCCACAGCTGATGAAACTGTATGATTTTTTATTTCATAAGTTTATTCGTATTGATTTCTTTGTTACTTGAAATAAAAATAATACACTAAATCAATTAATTGGACACTGTCAATACGAAGTGAGTTTGTTTTACCAAAATAACCAACAAACATAGTTTAATTATTGGCTAGTTGAAAAAAATGCAACGGCGTAATTATGACCACAAAACGAACACTCGTGATAACAATATGCGTTGGACATCCGTCGAGTATGCGTCTTTGTCTCGATCGCATTGACGCTGCAAGCCCAACAAACAGACATTAGCGCAAGCACTTCAGTTAACGCGTGCACCCGTCGTTAGGGCGACATGCTCACATCGTTCGTTGAACCTTCGTCCGTAGCGCGTTGTTTAACCAAATGCGCGTTGGTGTAGGAAGGCGTCATTTAATGTCTGTTTGTTTAAGTGTGTGTGAGTGAATCCTTATGTATGATAGTGCTTTCGTGCGTGCGTGTGGGGAGGGTGGTTGCATGGAACTGTGCGTGCATGTGTGTGTGTCTGGTTGTTTGTGTTGATAGTTAAATTTAATTGTTACAAATAAACAGTTACATGTAATCGTTTCAAACGCAACATTTCGATAAGGGGCAACGCGTTTGGCTTAAATCTCGAAGAGGTCGCCATATCCGGGACCAGAAATTATTGCCAACGGTTTATGTTCCGTTGGTCAGTCTTGAGTTGCTTCAATCTGACACTTTCCGGGCGTACGTTGTTCTGGTTTTCACCCTTTTTTGTTTGGCAATGGCTTTACCAACCAAAGTTTGAATTTTTCAAAAGAAAATAGTTCTTTGCGCACTTGTTCACTCTTGCGTACGAATAGTTTTCCGTATCAAGGCCTGGCCCCTCCACAAAGTCAGACTTTTTAAGGCGAAATGATGTAAGAACATCTGCATTGATCTTTGTTAGGTCTTCGTTTATGAAAATACACGTTTGTTTTAGAAGTTCGGCGCTTTTCATGATCTCGATTTTGATTGGCGTCGTTCTTGTTCGCCTTAATTGCCATACGTGCCTGCACTAGGCCCAATGGCAGAAATCTTCTCTAAACGAAAATGTACGTTTCTTTAGGTGAGAATATAAGATTACTAATGTCAACATGTTTTTTTTTAAATCTTAAACCAACATATGAACATGACAGATGAATGTTGAATCAAATTAATTAAATATATTGTAATGGTTTAATAAATAAAAACTTGTTAACTTCATGGAAATAATAAGGAATCGATTCAATCGATACCCACACGTTTTCACTTTTTTGTTGAAGAGCCAAACATTGTATCCATCAAACTTGGACTATAAGGGTAATTTCCAAATAGTGTACATGACTGAGTTTTTGACATCTAAACAAAATTAAATTCAATGGCAAACGCCTCTTATTTCGTCGTTACTTAATCTGAAAGTTTATACGAGTGTAATTTTTTCAACGTTTTATCTGTTTAAAGCGACCATATCCGATTGTTATGTCAACATTTTATTTATGCAATCTAACCCAACACATGACGTTGAACAAGGAAAAAGGAATGTCCATTATTAACATATACTGCATTTTAAATATAAATATATCATAAATCAAATATTGCTAACTTCAATAAATGAAAATAATACAAACTTTTTTACGCCGAGACAGACACGCTCATTAGCTTGTCTTGCAGTTCTAACAAGAAACATATGAGCCTCTGCACAGAACTTATATGCGCGGACTGTACAGGCTAATCTGGGACGACACTTAACGAAAATGCATTAAACCCACTTTTCTTAGAGCGAGGCTCATAAATCAAAAAGATATTCAGCGTATAAGCGTATTTTGAAAATAAAGATTGACCATTTAGGATTCTAAAAATGTAAATAGAAAACAAAGGTTAAATCGTTGATGGTTGCTTTTCAGTTATTTTTCGCTTATCTACGTGCGTGAAATGTGTGTTATGTATTTAATGAATATATACGTATTGCATTATCAAGTCGTGTTTATGAACAAATACATTTTACATAGCATATTATATAGCAAATGTTATATCATTTTATATACGTATGGTGCTATTTGCAGAATATAGGGCATGTAGGAAATATGTATTGCAATAATTTGAATACTGCACTTGTGTGTACTTTGATATTAATTATACATCAAAAGATCTTAATTACTAGTATGCACCATCTTTTTTCTATAATATACATTAAATATTAGTTTTTATTCTCTAAGTATGTGGAATGCTAGCATTATAGAGAGACGCAGTTTTGTGTCTAATCATTCGAACCGCACATTTATATTTGTGCGTTTTTATGAAAATCTTCCCACGAAACGTTTTGGTATAAAGTTGATATGTCGGTAGCCTATTATGTCAGGGACTAAATGAATGAATGAGCACGCATGGTATAAATGATTGATTATTTAGTATTTAGTTATTTAGTTATTTAGTTTAGCATTGATGATGCCAAACTAAATATTTCGGGTATATGATATTGGAACTTTTGCCTCGCCGATTATGTAGGTCAAACAAGTAAGTATTATAATTGTATACGTGTGTTCGACATTGTACGATATGCGCTAATGCCTTTTGTTTTGTGTTAAACGGACTATTTCACAGTAAGCCTAAATGACGATTTTCACAACTATTGTTATCTATTAAAAAATGTATGCTTTATGTTTAAATAAGCAAAATAACGCTCTTGACGAAAAAAAATGATTCAAACATTTGCTCATTAAAGGATACACATAATACGAAATCGGAAAAATTATAAAGCGTTTGTAACGCTTTTGCTCGATTATTTGGCAATGCGTAAATTAGTATTCTAGCGTTTCGCTCATTAGTACAAAAGGCAGCGTGGAGCAGTGTTAATGCTTTTGGATTTTGCTTAACAAGAAGGTATGAACCCAGTGGACAGCGATACTTTTTAATCCAAGTTTTTGTCTGCCAATATAAGAAGTTACAACGAATAACAATATTATTGATTTATTTGTAAACATTGTTCATATATTTTGTTGTTTTTGTTTTTTTTTAAGTAAGAAAACTGTGCACATGTCCCTTTAAATACTGACCAGTGAGTGCTATCAGCAAAGAGTTCGTCAGCAGAATCCAAATAAAGAGATCCTTGCAAAGGGTAACAGCACAGGTTGGTTGACCGCCTATGGGTAAAGAAAGACATAACATATAACATAAATGCATACACAATTGACAATTTTCAAAGACAGTTCATCGATGTGTATGTATAAGGATTTAAATTGCATTAATTTCACTACCTGTTAAAATTGACTTTGTCTTGATGAAGAAAGAAATGCAAAATTGTACACGTATTTCCAAAAAGGTGATATTTGCTATGGGATCGAGTAGATAATGCTGCCAATGTTTATTTACATCACGTATGAGCTGCGCTCTGACAAAACTTGACTTCATGCATGTTCGTGAAGCTTTGTCCCGTATTAGACTTTGCGGATTGCTTAGGCGAGTCTGTGACTAGATGACGATAGAATAGATGATAGTTTCAAAGAGAATGCATTTATATATAAAAAATCCATAAAAGCGTAAAGTGTCGTCAATGATTAGCCTATGCGGACTGCACTGGCTTCTATGGAAATATTCTCTACGCACATTCATCAAACCGGTTTTTACGAAAAGCGACTCAATTATGTATTCCCCGTAGTACACTCCGTCGTTCACAGGAAAAATAAACGCATTTCTTGGGAACTCTAGCAATTATTCCATAAGAAACACATTGATGTGACCACTAATCCTTAACAATGTTGTCATGTTCATGGTCAGCGATGCCTAATAAGACCCGCCTTCTGCAGGACTCGACCTTATAACCTTTCCAAATTATCATCAGAAGTATCTTTAAGGCCATCATAAAAGTTTAGTCAAAAAAATATTTTAAGGAATATACTATAATGACATTGAACTTAAAATGCTAAAAAACAGATCAAGTGCAAAAATAGGATGATTTTGATGATCGGTAATTTCCGATTATCGTTCAGCAATTTCCGCCGCCAGTTACTCTGATAAGTTACGGTTTGAACTGGCTTCTTTCGCCGTCACATAATACTCTTTGGAAAACAAAATAATCAAGCCAAATGGTATACACTCGAGGGAGATGCCGGCCACCATGATGAACACGCCCGACATGGCGAAGGTCTCAATGAACACCTCATACAGATACGGCACGACGAACTGGCTCAGGCTCGAGCCAATGGTGAGGCAAACCAACGGGACCCCTGGATCCTTATGGAATACCCAGTTGACCGTTATGAAGGCCGCGAGGTAGCACGTGCATATCCCCATACCTGTTAGAATTTCAGTCGCGTTGTGCGAAAACTTAGCTTAATGAATGTGCGTAATATGTCATTCCAGATTAGCCTGGTCAGTCCGCACATGAAAATCTGGGACGAAAATGCCCACTTATCGTTTATTTTCGTTTAAAGGAAGTCTCTTCTTAACGCTAATCAAGTTAAGGCTGATAATTGTCGTTCTTAAATAACCTTTGTAGATTGCACTGGTTAAGCTGGAACGACAATTCGCACAAGCATTAAGCCAGGTTTTCCCAGAGTGTGGCTTATTGGTTAGCCGCAGAGTAGCAAGAGCACATCCCCATACCAGCTATTATAAGTTACCGGTATCCATTGGTACAATTGGAACGCCTTTGTCGTTTTGCCGTATAAGCCGCCTACGTGTTGTCCGCGTCATGCAAAAAGGGGTATTATGTCATATGCGACTGAGCATCCTCAAAGTCTGGTCAGGAGCTACCCACTTCTCTATTGCTCAATCTGGTCTGAAGCTACATGTACGGTGGCCGCATATGGCATTATACCCCATTTCGTGGGACGCGAAATATGTTATATAAAGATAAGCGAAGAGCACTCAGCTCTGTTATTACTACTAGATGGCAACAGACCATTACCACATCTGTTGTAGAAAATTATAATAACTTTTAGTTGCGTGATGCGAGGCTTTGAAAACAAACCCGGGCCTGTATTCACAAACCGATCCTTAGACATAAGTCTAAAAATGGATTATTCTTAAAACTGCCACGTGCTACAACCTTTATGATAGTCAAGTCTTGCGTGGTACTAAATGCATTTAATTATATAATTGTTTATTAAGAACAATATGTTAATGAAATCAGCACCAGAGTTAGCCTGTATGTGTGAAAAATAAAGGCTAATTTTATTGAGTCTCACACTACACTTTATTTTAAGTGTAAAAAGAAATACGGAACCTGAACGTTAACCCTTTAAGTCGTTTGGTATGAGTATTAACTTATCTGGTTTCGACTCCAACCTGACATGCTATTTACATCATCATGTTCGCAATGTTCCTTTACTTAAAAATGGACTGTTAAACGGTGTGAAGTATTATCAGTTTTTGTTCAGTTCAGTATATCTGATGTTTCATTACGCAAATACATTGTTGTTTACGCTCAAAGGTGAACAACTTGTACGAAGCGCATGAATTACAAACAGAGTTATCTTACATATGACACTCGACAATCAAACGCCGGTACAAGGAACTGACCAATTTACAAACGTGTGAAATGTTGCGATAGCGTAGTGTATATGGTGTCCGCCATAACTATCACGAGATCCTAGGTTCGACCCCTACTCTGGGGGAATTCCAAAGATTTCATCTATCAACACTAAGTACTGGTTTTTCCCAGGAAACAAAATCGAGAGTAAAATAAATAAGTTTAAACTAAATTCAGTGATTTTAAAAGCGTTGTGAACTAATCTGATATGACCACAATAAGATTAAAGCTTGCTATACAATAGAGCGTAAACTACTACGTTTAAGTAACATAAGGGAGTTCTATACGTATACTTACCGGATATGACGCCGGTGCACCCCACTATTACCCACAAATCCTTCGCAAAGCAGCTTTCTGTCAGCCCACCGCTTCATGCCATTGACCCCGTGATTATAGCGGGGCCGGGGCCGTACATTTGTATCGTGGAAGTCCACAAAATGCATTGAAAACACAATACAATACGATTTAAATACGAATATTTGTTCAAAACGATAAAACACGAAAATGGCGGAGCTGGGACCGTACCTTTGTATCAGAGACATGCATTAATGTTTGGAAAAAAATACAGATGGAAGGGTTTGTCAGATCATATGTTGTCGGCTTATTTTTTTTTATAATTGTTTGTCGGATCATATGTTTTGTCGACTGATTTTTGTTATAATTGCTTGTCGGATCATTAATTTATAGATGATTTTTGTTATAATTGTTTTCCGGGTCATTCGTTTTTAGCTGATTTGTTAAATAATATTTTAACACATTGTTGTAAGTATTATTATATGTCCCTGGTTGTACCTGACAGTGGTAATGTATTGTTATTTTTTAATTACCCAAATATTTTTTCGAATGTGTTATTGTTATTATCACGGCATACACGGCAGAGTCAGTTGGATATTTACTTTCTGCCAAAAAAACTTAAAATGTCTTGATCAATGAAGTTGATAATCCAGAATCAAATGTGTTCGTCAACATGTTTGACTATTACAACGCATGTGTAAAACTAAAACAACATGATCAAGAAAGAACAATTGTTCTTTAATTAACAGCAAGTGACCAATAGTCTACATACAATTCGCTAGTATTTAATTTACAGTAAGTGACCAATAGTCTATATACAATTCGCTAGTCTTTAATTTACAGCAAGTGACCAATAGTCTATATACAATTGGCTAGTCTTGAATTTACGGCAAGTGACCAATTGCCTATATACGATTCGCTAGTCTTTTAATTATCGACTAGTTAATATATATTTCATATAAACAACATTTATATTATAACAAAATTAAAACACAAGTACAAGATGACTTTTTACTAAAAAGTAAAATTATTGGTACATCATCGCAGGTATGTGTATACACATACCTGATCATCGGGACTTTTGTATCTTTCTTCAGCAGGATTCTTATAAAGACCCCTTCCCACTTAACATTTTTTTACGGGAAGCAATTATGAATTTCTCATTTTTTAATCAGTTTTTTCATAACTATTTTAACAAAATGTAAGGCTATACATTTTCCCAAAATCCAGACAAAAGCAGTTATACTGTTTACTTTCTTACCGGTGTAAACATCTTCACATATTTCACTATTTCATCATCAATAAATATACATACATATACGTGTACATATGAACAAGAACAATCAACATAGAACGGGTATATAATCGTTTATTTACCGTTCGGTTCCGAAAAGCCCCTTAGGGCATATACAATATATACATATTGAATTATTTATAGAGAAAGAGACATGTTTTGTTTAATTAACTTGTTTTTATCAAAAGGATACGATGCTTATGTACTTAAAAACACGTGTTTGATGGTTTTCGATTCACTATATCTTTCTTCCCTTAAAATTTTGAATCATTAGTGATATTATAGGCATTTTTCACTGTTGAATAAAATTGTGTCATTGTGTCGTATGAACAAATCTGCATGAATACTACATTATAGGCATTTTTCACTGTTGAATAAAATTGTGTCATTGTGTCGTATGAACAAATCTGCATGTAAACTACATTTGGACTCAAATCGTACATCAAATCATTTCTGTCTTCAGTTGTCAAAACACCTATATACTGTTTGATTCCAATAATGTCGCTTTAATGGAATTACCATTTGTATTCATTTGCTTCTTAATATTAAATCACGTAAACTTGTTTTATTAGTAGCACAGCCCCATTAATATTTTTATTTAGTACTGCCCTTGGAATTTGTTCACGTCATTATGTATTTATGGATTTTTGTGACGTCATACGACCGACTTTCCCAGTTGTAATCTACATGCATAGGTCATTGGGTTTATAATGTTCCATTTTATTTATATTTTCTCTCTGATAGGCGTTTCTTGTTTGATTTAATTATTTTTAATTTGTTTAGCAGTCACATAAACAACCAAGCTATGTAATATTGAATTTTTACACCCATTATTGCTGCTTCTTCCTGTTTTTGCGCTATGATTATCTGAGATATTAACTCTATGATTCTACATTCTCAAATCTTTTCTATAAAGAAGGAATGTAGTTGACAATTGTTAATAGTTTTATTTGATCGTTCGTCAAAAAGTTGTAATTCTGTTACTCTTGTATCTTCAATGCAATTGAGTAATTAAATAGTAATTAAATTGAATGCGTTTTTATTCCCTTTTATTATTGTTTAATTTGAGTTACAATGCTATGACGTTAAATTTTATTTACACTTACATGTATTATGAATATTGCTGGGCCAAGTGTGAGGTTGAGCGCTCTATAACCAGGTTTAAACCCCCAATGCTTTGCATTGACCGTTCCAAGGCGGTGACCCCAGCTTTATTCATATTTTGCGTTTATGTTGGTTTGTATTGTGCTGTATTGTGCTGTTTTGTACTGTTTGGGAAATCGGTCACTTGCCTTAAATAAAGGACCAACTAATTGTTTTTAATGAAAATTCAATACTGCTCCAGCAGCTGGAGTTTCACTTCTTTATATTGTAAATGAGCCGAGCTCTGCGAAATATGGACCTAATGCATATGCATAAAGTGTCGTCCTAGATAAGCCTGTGCATTCTGCAAAAGCAAATCTGGGAAGGCATGCTATGCCTAAAATGGGCTTTCACCATTTAAACGAAAAGTATCATAAAAGCGGAAGGTGTCCCCGATTAGCGCATGTGGAAGACACATGTCTATCTCTGACGGCTCTTTACGCACATGCATTAAACCACGTTTTCCCAGAACGCGGCTCGAATAGATGGTCACTCACCACCTCCTGTAGTAAAGCCCAGATACAGGCCCTGAATCACGGCGGACTCGGACATCTTGGCGTCGAACACGCTTATCAGTTCCTGGTACATCACGGTGAGGCCTAAATTAAAAATAAGTTTGTTTGCCCTTTACCGACCGACCCACTTTTTACCCCCCAACCCAATTTTTTTTATTGCGATTTCTGAAAACGTATTTTTTTTTGCGTATTCGCCGATCATAAAAGAGCCGACTGCAATATTTATTCGTGCACGTTATCCCTGTCCATTCTTATCGCCCCTGACCGATCTAGGTCGCTGCGATGGTTGGAATTTCATATGCCCCGATAGACAATCTCAGAATCCATAAGACCGCCGCCATATTGACTATTACGTCACCCGCTACTAAAACGGTACTGAATAATTCGGCAGATTACAACGTTATCATAGTGTACCCCCGCTTTATTCCAATAAACAGTACTTAAAGACCGAGGGTGGCTTTTTTATTGAATAGTACATATCTTTGTTTGTCTTAACAGTTACCATTTCCTTATTAATATTTCCCTTGTAAGTGTCATTTTAAAGGTAATATACACATCTATAGCCGAAATGAAGTTTGCGATTCTAAAATTGGTCCGGAAATATTTATTAGCGGAACTCTGTAAGATTTCAGGTATAGTTGTTTTTAAATTCAAATTATGTATCTAGTTAAGTCTAAAACTAAAGTGTTTTTTAGCAATCTTTTATTTAAAAATCGCTTTCAAGTTAATACAAAAATATCAAGCCGGAAATGAATTTTGTGATTTTAAATGAACAAGTACCGGAGTTATTCGTTTGCAAAACTGTGTAAGATTTCAGGACATGTCATACTTTTTTGTTGAAAAGGACATATCAGCTTTTGTCTATAACTTTCTTATTTTTTTATTTAAATAAAGATTTAAAATAATAAATAAAATTAAAGTTTATTGCCTGAAATAAACGTTGTTTGTGCAATATTCACTTAACTGATTTAATTATGTATTAAATTTTCTTAATAACATCTTAATTCTTGATTGAAATATTCAACATGAAAAATAATGAGCCTTAAATAAACTTTAATAATTCCACTTGTGTTCTCTAGATTTCTCTTAACGTATGTCTTTATTAAATATTCATGCCAAGGACCTACATAAATAGGTCCATGTCCATGCTGCGTTAATATGTGTGGAAATATGTTTAAAAGTACACCGGAGTATGGCCGGGTGCCTTTAGGCGTATGGTAGTATACTTCAGAGTACCCGGGGTACTTTTAAGTAGTACCTGAGCCTACAAATACCAATTAAGCAAACAATGTTGGCAGGTGAAAGCTAGATTATCTAGGGGTTATAGAGCACATAAGTACAAAGTTTTCGTATAGTTAGTCCAAGTGTTTAAGTTATGTTATATGGGTATTCGTTATATTCACGGACATGCGAACATCGGCTTTAACTACGGGCGGCCAAGATCTACGCTGTCCGCTATAATGTCACCTAAGGTTTCGTGGTCTCATTAGCGGATTGGGTATCGCCTATCCAGACTGCGCAAATGCGCAGGCAGGTCTGAAGCTACGCTGGTCGCATATGGCATAAGACCAATTTTCGCATGACGCGAGTCAATTAAGTTAATTTGATTCATTAATTATTGTAAACTCTTACTTGAATGCATTTCGAGTGAATAATTTATTAAAAGGTAATAATGTGTACGTCAAGTAATTTCTTATATTTATTTAATGAATGTGTTAATGAATGTGTGAATTTACAAATTAACCATGTATATAAATGAGTATAATGATAAATGTTCTGACCATCATTTCGTTGTCGTTCGCGGTGGGTTAAGTACGTTTTATTACAACATGTGTATACCAATTTCTAGTAATTTGCAATATGGACACTTCGAGTTGGCAGGAAAACGTTTTTGAATAACGATATAAACACTCAGCATCGTGCAGTTTATCCGTCTGCAAACTATTCCAAAACCAAACTAAAATTACACCATTCGTGGAAAAAGAACAGTGAGTCAGTGAGTCATGAATTAAGGACAATAATGTTGTTATTGTTTCAGCAAGCGACGGTTTCTGTTTTTTAGTGGCCGCCGCATAAAACGGATATGATAAATCTGTATATATTAAAGGGGCTTGTTTACTGATTTTTGACCTGGTTTGAAGTTTGTAATTAAATGCTATAAAATGATAAATGTAAACATCGGAACTAAAGAGCTCCAGTATAAAACAAAAAGCCTTACCTGGACCCGAACCACTGACACTTGGAGTAAACGTCTAGCACTTTAACCACTCCTTCATCTATGCTGATATAGTTCATGGCATATTTTATACTTTGTATAAGAATTCCTCGTAATGTTACAAAATATAACGATATCAATTCAACTTTCCAAATCATTCAATCGTATCGCGTTTGTAACTCTTTATAAATTTCAGGTTTTTAAATCGCCAAAAGATGCATATAATGGATATTTAAGGGAATCATAAATGTTCAGTACGAGAGGTGCCCAATTTCATATCGAACAAAACAAAAATATGAATAATTTATAATCTAAATACATTTTTTTTGCAACAAATGCTCAATATGAGATTCATGGCAATTGTAACTTATCCTGCTACCCACCTGAAAAATCTAGGGTCGGTGAAGGGCAAACCAACAATATTTTAATTGTGGCCTGAAACCAAACCCCAGTCCCACGCCAACGAACTGAAGAACAAGGCCGGATACCAGCACGGCAAACTTCCGCCACTTAGGCGCATCTCGCGTGCTTCATAGTAAAATTAGTTTCCAAATTCTCCAAGTTATTCAATCGTTTTGCGTTGCAACGCTTTATACTTTTCAGGTTTTTAAATCGTCAAAAGATGCATGTAATATATACTTTAGAGCATCGTAAATGTTCAGTATTACGGTACAATTTTGTCAATTTATCAAAATGTGAGAAGGCCCCTTTAATAACATTAACTATAGAAATACCGTCGATTAACGACTTTTCTTGTAGACGAGTTCCAATAACGCACACACTTCGAAGCACGCGTTTACGAAAATCTGATAACCTATGTAATATTAACAGGTTTAAAATATGTACTGCTTACTATCACCACATACAATTAGATTTTTGATTCATAACCACGTGGGCAGGTTGAATACAGTGATCAGTGTATGTCATATGACACGACTTTTTATGCTTACAGGCGGTTAAAATGCGCGACCACACCGCAGTTGATTCTGTTGTTGAGATGGAATTTTCGCTGTTTCCAACTGTTGTACAATTTGCCTATTTTATAATTTGAGATGTGTATAAATTAGCCTCGTTCTGTAAAATTTACATCAAGCAGCGCCATATAAGCCAGTGCAATCGGCACATGCTTATCAGGGACGAAACTATCAACTTTTATGGATTTATTTTATGAAGATTTTTCGAAAAGAAAATGTTGTCAAGAGGGAAAGTGTCGTCCCTGATTAGCCTGCACAGGCTACCCTGCACAGGCTACCCTGAGACGACACTTTACGCACGTGCTTACAGCTCCAGTTTCCTAGAGCGCGACTCATATGTGCCGAATAGTGTCTTGTATTGCTCAGGCGGGGGATTAATTGATTGCTGGATGATAGCGCGACTCATATGTGCTGTGAAGTGTCTTGTATGTTCAGGCGGGGGATTAATTGATTGCTTGATGATAGCGCGACTCATATGTGATGTGTAGTGTCTTGTATTGTTCAGGCGGGGGATTAATTGATTGCTGGATGATAGCGCGACTCATATGTTCTGTGTAGTGTCTTGTATTGTTCAGGCGGGGGATTATTTGACTGCTGGATGTTAACACGATTTGCTGTCCTGCCAATGTTTCTGGCGTATTTTTTTCGCATAGAACAGATTATTAAAAATGTGGTTCATTTAATAGAACATAGTGAAATGAAAAATATAGAACGGTGATGAAATGTGATAATTGCGTTAACATCGTAAGAGCTGAATTGAAAATTACGGTATAGGTATAAGTAAATATAGCATGTGCTTTTTTTAAATAAATAAACTACACTGTTTTCAATACTGTAATTTTACAGTCTGTTCAGGTGAAGAGCCTTTTATTCTGCCAAAAAACTGCATTCGTTTTCGATCATCTGTTTTCATTATGTGTAGGCACACAAATGGATCTTTGATTTTTTTTCTCACAATTCGAATATCTGCTTCTTTTTAGATTTTCGGTTAAAAAAACCGGGACTCTCGTGTTTGTGTTGTTGTTGTTTTTTTCAAAATTGTAATTTGAAACAAAGAGAAAATACACACGTCAAAAGATAAAATGTATTATTAATTCTAACACGGCACGTGCCAAATTTCATATAAACAAAGAAGAAAACCGTATATGGGTTATTCTGCAATAATTTAGGTCGGGGCTTATACACTGAAAGCACGCGCTGTAACTAAACAAAACATGCCGATACATTTTCCAGCAGAACAATAGTCCGGTATTTTATGAATAAATGTTCATCTCATTGACAGAACAGCCGAAATGTATTTTTTATGGGCGGAACTTCACATAAATCAGTACACAAGTAAAATAAGATACATTGTATAAATCTGAAGTAAAAACCGTGTTAGAATCAAACTAATTCGTGTACGTTATAGTTTGTTGTCTAATAACCCACGGCCGGAAGTTTAGATACGTGATTTAAAATCACTCGTGCGTCGCACTCGTGATTTAATCCCTACGCATCTAAACTTCCGGCCGTGGATTTTTCGACAACAAACTAAAACGTACACGAATTATTTCTTCTCGCACTTGTGATTTAATCCCTACGCATCTTAACTTCCGGTCGTGGGTTTTTCGACAACAAACTATAACGTACACGAATTATTTCTTTAAAAATACCGCTTCTTCAAAATAATTACTCTGATTTAATTTCAGATCTGTGCAGCTTGGGGCCTAAACCTTGTCAATACCCTCAATACGCCCGTAATATGTATTAAAAATAGAGGCAAAATAATAGTGAAACTGTGATTCATCAAACAGATTTATCAATGTCATGCCTTACTTTTGAAAAAACGACAACACATTAACCTGATGAAGATTCAAATATACATTTAATACAGTTCATTAATATATAGTTGATAAACATGAGTGATATCTAAAACGGCTAAGAACGATTTCAGTCATTGTTATTTAAGACAAAAGCGTTGAATTTTTGGCAATGTATAAAAATTAGCTGATATCAGAAAAAAAATATATATAAACGGTTAAAATACGTTTACTTTAAAATAATGTTACCATTTAATATAAATGAAATAATGATTCAGTGTGCTTTATTTAACGAATAAACATTCAATAAAAGTTATTAATATGTTGCACTGAAATATATACCATGTTTTCAAAAACGATTAAGTTTGTTTTGTGTTCGTTGTACATAGTTTACGATATAAAGAGAAATTTCACGAAAATCAAATCTGGACATTTTCTTCAAAAAGTCTAAACAAACTTACTGCCAAAGCCCGAGTTGAATAAATAATATATTCAATGGCTTTAAAGAAACGTATGAACAGAACAGAGCAGACAGTTTATTTAGATTTATACATACTTACATCGTCTTTAATACATACAATTATAAATAAAGCAATGTCCCGTGTCACCATATATAATTATTGTAATTAATATATATATAGTGAATGAACATTCAATTGAATGAAATTTCCAAACAAAGTAAGAGTAGAGAAAAACAACGATTTAGGAATAAAAGTAATATAGTAAGTTCAAAGGCAGTAAGGATAAGCTACTGCTTTTGGTTGACTATTGTATATATGATAAGATAATAACAAAAATTTAAAATATATATATATTGATTCACATAGTATAACTGACTGAAAAGTCTTACATAAACTGATTTAAGAAACTATTAAGTCACTACGTGGTATTCACATTAGCAGTGTGTGTGTGTGTGTGTGTGTGTGTGTGTGTTAAAATCGTATTTCGTTTAATGAACACTTGATAAATTGACATAAATCTTTACCAACGTGTTGAAGTAACTTGTGAATAATTCTAATTGAGATGCTTTTCCCACACCTATATAGGTTCTGATGAATTAAAATAAACATCTATCGTGCGTTTTACAACGTGAATACAAGTCTACATTTTTCAAACTTATTTAAGTCCCTCAAAATAAACTGAAACTGTATCAAAACTAAAGGTAGGCAACTTCTTTTCATAGCAACATATAACAGTATATTTTCTATTGGAATCATTTTCATAGCACTTAAAGATAAAACTATAACACAAGCTGTGTTTTTGAAACACAATGCCTCCTTCTGTGCTTTGAAGCCATGTTTTTGACCTTTAACCTTGAAAGATGACCTTGACCTTTCACCACTCAAAATGTGCAGCCCCATGAGATTCACATGCATGCAAAATATCAAGTTGCTATCTTCAATATTACAAAAGTTATGACCAAAGTTAAAGCTTTGGGACACACACATGCAATGACAGACAGACAGACAGACAGACAGACAGACAGACAGACAGACAGACAGACAGACAGACAGACAGACAGTCAGACAGACAGACAGACAGACAGACAGACAGACAGACAGACAGACAGACAGACAGACAGACAGACAGACAGACAGACAGACAAAAATCAATATATCCCCGATCATTCGATCCAGGGGCATAAAACCTATACGGATGGAGCAAATTAACAAAGTATTATATAATGAATTCTAACGCGACACATGGCTTTTTTCTATATTGCCAAATAAGAATCTTTCATGTTTGTTATTCTTCAACATTTATGAGGTAAGCATAATATTTTGAAAATAGTGTTGGAGAATGTTTAAAACGAGGTCATATAAATGCTTTTATAATACAAATCAGGTCTAGTTCTAGAACGAATAATTATATTTTTTCAATTATTATGTCGAAACATTTTCTTTGGCTTTTTGTCCAAACACTTATAGAATAAAGAATGACATTGCGTATTAATTCAATATTTGAAATTACCTGACTACATCAATTTATTTGTGATATACACGTGAGCTATATTGTTTGTATTTACAAACTATATAAACCAGATACAAATAATTTAAACCTTCACAATATAATAAAGTGGTGCAGCGACGTTCATGGTTTCAAGGGACTGAAGCTTGTGTAATCATCAGTTGCATTGAAATCTAATGTTTTGCATGCATTTAGCCAGCGTTTTAAACATGTCAGCTATCATCACTTTAAAGAGGCCTTTTCACATATTTTGGCATATTGTGAAGTTTGTCATATTTTAAACGCTTTAAATTGATAAATGTACATTGAATCTAAAAAGCTCCAGTAAAAAATCAAGAATACAATTTAAAAAAAAATAAACAAGAGATGAGTTTGACAGAAACACAATGCCCCCTACTGCGCCGCTTTGAAGCCATATATTTGACCTTTGACCTTGAAGGATGACCTTGACCTTTCACCACTCAAAATGTGCAGCTCCATGAGATACAAATGCATACCAAATATCAAGTTGCTGTCTTCAATATTGCAAAAGTAATGGTCAATATACAAGTTTTCGGACGGACAGACTGACTGACGGACATACTGACGGACAGTTCAACTGCTATATGCCACCCTACCGGGGGCATAAAAAACTAACCATCAGCAGAGCTCGAACCACGGACCTCTGGAGTTCTGGAGTAAAAAATCTACCACTTAAATCACTCGGCGATCCGTCCTAATACAATGAAGGATGTATTTTATACTTTATATAAGCAATTCTCGTAGTTTCACAAAATATAACGACAACAACAGAACTCTCCAAATTATTCAATCGTTTCGCGTTGCAACGCTTTATGATTTTCAGGTTTTTAAATCGTCAAAAGATGCATATAATGGGTATTTTACAGTATGGTAATTTTTCAGAATTACTGTTTCCTCACAAATATCATAACGAAAAAGAAAATTTGCGAATCTCAAACAATTTAGGATATTTAAAATAAAGTGTTGCAGCGGCATTAATGGTTTCAAGGGACTGAAACTTGTAATCAGAAGTTGCATTGACATCTTATGCATTTGCATGCATTTAACCAGCGTTTTAAACAAGTTAGGTTTCATCACTTTCAAGTCAACATTCTGACTATCGTCCGATATTTGGAATCTCTCCACTTTAACATTCTTCCGCGTCTGCAGTTCCTGTTGGATGGCAGTGTATTCCTCAAGTGGGATGTTTCCGATAGTTAAGAAATCTAAAGAACAACACAATTTCAGATTACTTCCAACTTTCTGTGCACATGTAAGCAGTGTGTTCACCAGTTCAAGACCTTTGGATGGAAACAAAGCAGTACAATATAAATTTAAATACATACTTCAATGAATGAGGTAGCTCTAGTTTTTTTATGTCTTATATAGCTAGTGACTGCGACTGCGACTCTGCATGATCCACGTTCAAATATTTATGATCAATACTCAGACTCTTGATATTGAGACCATGCAGAGCCTTCCACAGTCCGGAACTGTAATACACCACTTTAATACTAAGCGTTTCCAGCTGTGACAGTGACTGCTTCTGCGACTCTACATTTCCCACTTACAAACCATCTCTATAACCACGCAGACTCAGATTCTTGATAGTCAGACCATGCAGAGCCTTTCACAGTCCGGAACTGCCCCACCCCACTTTAACACTAAGCGTTTCCAGTTGTGTGAGTGATGCTAGTGACTGCGATTGCGACTCATCATGATCCACGTTCAACTATGTATGATCAATACTCAGACTCTTGATATTTAGACCATGCAGAGCCTTCCACAATTCGGGACTGTAAGCCTTCACTTTAATATTAAGCGTTTCTAGAAGTATGAGCGATGATAGTGACTGCGACAGCGACTCTACATCTTTCACGTTCCAACCACTCGGACTTTCCCACAAAACATTCAGACTCAGACTCTTGATATTCAAACCATGCAGAGCCTTCCACAATCCGGGACTGTAAGACATCACTTTAATACAAAGCGTTTCCAGCTGTGTGAGCGATGATAGTGACTGCGACATCGACTTTTCATGTTCCACGTTCCAACAACTCAGACTCAAACACTTGATATTCAGACCATGCAGAACCTTCCACAGTCCGAGACTGCCATACCATACTTCTATACTAAGCGTTTCCAGCGGTGTGAGCGATGATAGTGACTGCGACGACGACTCTTCATGTTCCACGGTAAAACAGTCCCACAAAACACTCAGACTAAAACTCTTGATATTGAGACCATGCAGAGCCTTCCACAGTCCGGGACTGTCAACGTCCACTTTAATACTAAGCGTTTCCAGCTTTGTGAGCGATGATAGTGATTGCGACAGCGACTCTTCATGTTTCACATTCCTCCAACTCAGACTCAGACACTTGATATACATACCATGCAGAGCCTTCCACAGTCCGAGACTGTCATACCATACTTCTATACTAAGCGTTTCAAGCTGTGTGAGCGATGATAGTGACTGAGACGGCGACTCTCCGTGAACCACGTCAAAGCCTCCCAGCATATCACTCATTTTCAGACTCAAACTCTTCATATTTAGACCATGCAGAGCCTTCCACAGTCCGGGATCGAAACGCCTTACTTGAATACTTAGTGTTTCCAGCTGTGTGAGCGATGATAGTGACTGCGACAGCGACTCTTCATGACGCACGACAAAACATCCGCTCACATTACTTAGACTCAGACTCTTGATATTTAGACCATGCAGAGCATTTAACAGATAGGGATTGTCATCATCGGTTTGTATGGTGACGGAATTGTTTAAATCTTTACTTAAAAATGCACGTATTTCTCTTTCTTCGCCCTCTTCAAATTCGATATAGATCGACATGTCACACGTCACCGCGTGATTGAGAGTCAGCAGCGTGCCGAACAGACTGCGTAGACAGGTAGAGGAACATGTGAGAGAGAACAAGCTAATAATTTCTATAAAAGGCAGTAATGGAGGAGGATCTGCACACTGGGATGGATCTGCACTTTTTAGAACAATCCCGACGAGATGTTCTGCTTTTGACGTACTTGCACAATCTGAAACAATAACTGAATTCTCAAAACATCGTAACTAAAATAATTATATACTTAATACATGTAATATAGTTACCTTGTTGACTTGTATTTAATGTGTCAAGAATTAATTCATTTAAATGAATAAATGTTCAGCACAAAATCAAATATATTTCAGTATGTCGTTTTAACTTCGTATTGTTAGGCTTCATACATTTAATACTAATTTCAATGTTATGTTCGAATGTTTTAAAATATAACGTTAATTTGCATTAACAATTAAGTAAGATATATTTTTATTGTGCGTAACCAACTTGTCATGATATGCATTCATCTGTAAGTGTATAATAAAATTATGCTAAACTCGAAATGTATATGTATCTTCGGATACAAACTGAAACACGGTAAAGGTTTTTATGAGTTATTGCACGTATTTCTGAATTTAAAATCAACAACGATACCGAAAATGGACAACACACACAATTGTGTGCGCACTTTATTTTTTACCAGTGTCTGGTCTAGTTAGAAATGTTTTCTGAGGTAAGGTACAAAGAGATGCTGGGGCGTTGTTTGTTGATGCATAATTTGTTTGAGGTATTGTTTTTTGCTGCTATTATTGATAATGTTTCATGGTATCGATATTTGTACGTTTTCAGGGTCCAGCGTTTGAAAGGTTTCTCTGCAAAAAAATATATATCTTAGAATTAGCCTGAATATGAACGGTATTAAGCCACAAAATAACAATGCCATGGGTTTAGAGGTGCTCACCTGGGACCCATAGGGCTTAACCACTAAAAGCATAATATTAGACAGCTGATATATAATAACAACTGCCCTGCCCCCTGACGGCAGTGATTTTCGAAGGCAAAATATAATTTAAACAAATGTTCTTACAATCTTCATGCAGATTGTACCTTAAATGTGGACTTCTTGATTGCTATAAATAGTTTTCTTAAATTGAACACGGTGGACTAGTTTTTCCCCTAAAATAACCCATTTTAACTAGGCTAAGATATCATTAGGAAAACTGTTTTGACCAGATTTCATAAAAATTGGACTCACAATACATGTACATGTGTGACCACTAAAGTGTTCGCATGGTAGCACTATAGCCCTTTTGCAAAAACTGCCAAGCCTTCTTGCCATGTTTTTCAACGGACCAGAGCCATTTCTAAAAGTGGCTCAGATACTATTTAAATGCATTTTAAATGATATATTTTCATAAAGGTTGGTCGTCATATATTACTTTTTAAGTGTTGACAGGGTTTTGCAATAGCCATTTAAGCAAAACTGCTCCACCCACAGGTGTACATGTTTTTCAATATGACTGCATCATTTTCGACTACTGCGAAGATATATCATAAGAAATAGAGAATAATAGGTTAGTGTTGATTATTGATCAGGTTTATCATGCGAGGCTTTAAAACAAAAAGCACGACCCTTGGCGGGCGCTTTTTCGTTTTCGTGCCGAGCATGATAAACCTGATCTATAATCAACACTAACCTATTATTCTATTTATCCCACTTTTTTATTCAGTAAACCTTTTTTATTTTAACAAAATTAGTTTTCATGAGTGTTTGTCGTACTTTGATAATGACTGTAGTGTAACCAAGGTCAGTGTATTACTCCGCGTTCCAAAAATAACCGCTGATCAAATTGTCATTTAAAAAAATCAGAATATCGTTCTGTGACAAAGAGTCGTGCGTTACTAATAACAATTTTATTCATATTGAATTGCAAATCTAAAAGTTTAATAACATTAATTTAACATTTAGTTGTTATATACAAGGAACTACATTTGTATACAACGTAGCCTAATACCACACATAATTCACTTTCGATGTTCAAACTATCAACTAGAACACGAGGTGCCAAACATTTGCTTCTTTGTTGTAATATGTGGTTATTTCGTAACAAAATAATAATAACAACTTGGATTTAATCTAATTATTCACATTAAAATTTTGAATGGGAAAAGTGGCACCAAAGAATTGTGAGGCAAAGTTGTTCGAACGAGAGAAAGACATTTGCTGGTGAAGTGACTGGGTGAGACGAACATCAAGATCAACTTGTTCAACGGTAGACAGTGGATGTGTAGGCTGCATTTCGACCATAGTTTCAGTGCATGAAGGTGAGCAAGAGGAAGCTGTTTGGTTGTTACATTTACTGGACTGAGCAAGAATGTTGGAACACTGTTGCTGCTGTTCAACAGATATGGTGGAATAATTGGTTACGGACTGGACATTTTTGTGCCCTGTTATGGCCATGATTTCATTGGGTGGAATGTTTGCATTTCGAAGTTTTTGAACCAGGAGTTTGCGAACTGAGTAGTTGGTTATTCTCGTGTGCTCGGGAAAGCCGGCGTCTTTTGCCATGGCCTTCAGCATCTGACCCAGCTTGTTGACACCCAATTGTTGACGCAAGAACCACTGGGATGCAGTGTCAATTAGGCGTGTTGCCAGGTAGAAAGGGGCAACAAACACGTCAGACATTTTGAGGGGTTTACAATTTCGCAGACGAGTGTGTTTTATAGTCAAAGGGGAGCAACTCGAACTGACTCCGTCAAAGGGGAGCAACAACAACAGAACCTATTTGCAACATAGTGTTAAATTTACCTAATACTAAAAGTTTAGTGACAATAAATGACAACAAACACTTTTTTTCTAATTGTATTTGTTTTAATGTCATTAAGATTGACAAACATTTGAGATTGTTTTTATTATTGATACACTTGGCAAATACAGGTGACGAGGTGCGTGGGAAAAAGTAGTCCCAGTTCGGCAGTTGATGACGTCATTTCGTGCCATTGATTATAGCCTTGCCGTTGATTATAGATGAAATTTAATAAACGGGGCTTTAATCAACCGAATTTGCTGTAAAAGTGGGAGATAAAATATTTTATTTAACAAATAATAAAGTTAGGACTATAAATATGAATACTCAAGAGTGGAAAAGGTTTAACTTTAGTCCTTTAGTGCATACTACCCTGCCCTCTGACGGCCATGTTTTTTAACAGACCGGAACCATATATGAGACATCCTAACTCTCACTAGAACATATGTTCTTACTTACTTTCATGAGGACTAGACAATATATAGTCTCACTTTAGCCGTATTAGAAAATTTACCCCGCCTTTCTGGTGGCGAAGTTTTCAACAATCGGGAACCATTTTAAACTCAAGTAACTATATTATTCAAACAAATATTCCTACCAAATTTCATGAATATTGGAGTATACGTTTTTAATGTAAAAAAGCTTGTTTCTTAAATGTGACCTAGTGCCCTATTTGTTGAACTAATGTGACCAAATTTCTAACTTGGCCAATAAATCATTGGGACATATGTTCTTACCAAGTTTACAAAGATAGGAGAAAAACATGTTAACAAGGTTAGTATTTTAGACGGACGCACAAAGAACGACGCACAACGAAAGACGATGGGCGCAGAAAACATCACACTAGCTACAAATGAATGAAGTTAATTCAGACAACAAGTATGAGCACGATACAATAGTTAATTAATGAAATTATTTTTAAAATATTTCATTAATAAATTATTTCAAAGTAAAATACAGCATTTAATCACTCTTTTTAACCACGAGGATCATGGGCCCTAAGGCTCTAACTTGAGTCATTAACAATACTAAAATATTAAGATAATGTGGACTTAAGAAGAATAAAAGTAAGTTTATGAAACATAAAAAGATCATTTTATGCGCATTAATACGACAAACTTTTGATAATTGAAATTAATTCCAACAACAATTATATATGTTCATATTAAAACCTTAAAATACTTCATTGAGGATAAATTAGTTAGCCGGCAGCTGGTTGCATCTCCTGCAAAAACGATTGTCTAAAATATATGGGTAACATGTGAATTAATAATTGATCAAATAGAAAGATTCCAATTAAAGCTACAAATATACAACTCTCAGAAATCTGCGAGTTGGATGTTTCGCCTGATGGTAGCATGCCTGTGTTACTTGTTTACTATTATATCGGGGATGGGACATTAATTCGTAATCTTGTTACAATAAAACTTTTACCCTTTTTGTCCTATTAAGTAACATATTGAATTAGAACCACTTTTTTAAATGAATGACCAAAATAATTGTGTATGAATATTGTAAATCTAATTGCAAACAGACAAAAAAATACAGACAAACCAAACACAATATGCCCTCCGTTGAGCTATAATTTGTAAATTCTCTTCAATTCTAAACTGCTATCCACACAGGTTTGTGGTGTCTGTAGCACGTTTCTAGTTCGCCAATAACTTTATAACTGTCAAACGTCACAAATATCAAATCGTTTATTTTTATTATCATAAAAAATGTTTACAGTAAAGCTCAAGACATTGTTGTCATGAACCTTTTTTGTTCGCGGTCGCAGATTTCGAAATCTAAACGCAGACCCTAAGTTCAAGGTCAATGTCACAGATTTCAAAACACTTTGCGCATTAAAAGGTCTTGTCCAATTACACATGCGTACCAAATACGAAAGCAATATCTGAAGGGACACAGAAGTTATGAGCCTTTTTCGAATTGCAGTCGCTGATTTCAAAACCTGAACGCTGACCTCAAGTTCAAGGTTAATGCCACAAGGGTAAACAAGTGTATGCGCATGGAAAGGTGTAGTCCAGATACACATGCGTGCCAAATATGAAAGCAATATATAAAGGGACACAGAAATTATAAGCCTTTTTCGATTCGCGGTCACATATTTCGAAACCTGAAGGCTGACATCAAGTTTAAGGTAAAGGTCACAGGGGTAAAAAAGTGTATGCGCATGGAAAGGTGTTGTACAGATACACATGCATACCAAATATGAATCGCTGTCGCAGATTTCGAAACCTGAACGGAACAATTTCTTTTAAGAATAAACTAATCTAATTTATTGAATTGAAATCCTCTTGACAACATTTGAAGAACGTACCTGTATTCCGTACTTGTCTGAAAACAACGCAAATTGTCCCCATTCGACCGGTAATGGTCACATTCCCAAATTGAAGAGGAAGCCGATGTATTGGAAACAGTAGGCATGTACATGCCATTAAGATTTTTACAGTAAGTGTGATTAATCGTTTGCTGCTGTGACAACACCAAACTGATGAATATCATCAAGGTCACAGGAATATTTTATTCTGATTTTTTTATTATTAAGTGTTGTTTGAAATAATGGAAATTCACGTTGTTAACATTTTAACTTAAAGTGTTTTTGTAAATATTAAATCCTGCAAGTGTTTATCAGATTAAGATAAATATAAACACACGAGTACATGTTTACTAAAACACAACGCCACAACTAAAAAAGTATCTGATAAAAACAATACTATATGTATAATTACCACTTAGCAATATGCCTTTTCCATATAGTTCCAATAATGTCAGCTTGATGCACGGTGACAGGTCAAACTCTATATGAGACTCAGACTCGCCTCTTGTTGACGAACTCTCTCTGTCAGGGACAGATATAATCATGGACAGGACATTGGACTTGTTATTTGTCCATATGCTGTGCAGGTCTCGTATGTTGTTACCATGGTATTCATAGTTTGAGAGTTTGAGTACGATATCCTTTTGATGATTTGCAACAGCTTCTCTGTATCCTTCTAGTATGACCTTTGTAAGCACAGGGTCAAAAATTGGGTCGAAACAACCAATATTTTGTTCATCCATCATGCCGGAAAGCTTATTTGCAGCCGACATTTTCAGCCCGCAGAGGAAGATGAAGACCTGGGATATTCCCAGATATGCACCCTTGTGGCGGTTGAGGTATCCGGAAATGACGTCATCAATCAGATTGGTATTGCATGCAATATGATATGCAGCCAGGAATTCCTGAATGCTCTTATGAATAAATGAAAATGATGTGGGTGATCTTAATGCAGATGTCTGGCGTTTCGCTGATAAAATACCAGTATTCAGTGCAAAGTTCTCTTGATCTAGTTGACCTAATTTGAATGCCTCTAGTTCCGTATTGGTGAATACCAGAGCTTTTGCCTGTCTATCTGCAAACAACAAATAAAATGCCGCTTCAGCGAGTCTATTCAAGTTTTCAATATTGTGTTGTATGTATTCGGTCTCTGTGAAGCAACGGAAAGGCGGCATTGGACATTTTTTCTTTTTACTTTTCGCCTTCTTGAAAAGACTTTCCAGCAAGAAGGTGTACATTTCACACTTAGAGCCCTTCAGTTCAGTACCTTCGGCCCACATTTGTACAATCAAACACAACATCATTGGGGAGAACAAAAGATTTAAAAAGTTATTGTTCCGTACATACGATTTAAATTCAGATTGTTTTTTGTCTAAACCTTGTCTATCCTTACAATCTTTCCTACACCCCAGGATTTTTCTGCTCATCTCAAACACGTTGTTCACTCCATCAAGTTGCAGCAGTTTGTCAATCTGCGATTCAAGTATTTTTGCTTCTGTAATCTTCCAAGGTCGAGTAGTTATCAGCAAAACGCAATGACTGTGTACGTCGGCAAGTGTTGGCAGGTTGTGATGATCTCCAGTACCGATCCATTCATCTAGACCATCCAGTAATACCAAGCAACGTTCACGTTTCATGATCTCGTTTAGTAGTATGTATGCCCGTTTGCGGTCTTTTTTATGTGAGTATATACTGTCAACTATCTGCTTATTTATAATGTTTGCGACATCAAACTGATCAACCGATTCCCTTAATTCTACATGGAAGACAAATGTAAAGTCTTTCAGAGACGTTAAATCGTCAAATACACTAGAGTCTCTCATATTTGTATTTAAGTTCACACTGGTGGTCGTGTCATCCATTGGCAGCATCGTGACGACTGATTGTTCTGATATAATTTAACACCAATCCATTACCAATTTCGCAAGAAAAGTAGATTTCCCAGACCCTGCTTCCCCTTGAATAAATATCTGTTGATTAGGTTTGGTATCCAATAAAAAAATATGTTGGTATGTCGAAATTTGTTCATCAGTTTTTTTGAAAAATCCTCTTTTCTTAGTCATAAGGTGTATATTCGGTGGCATATAAATATCAAGTAACTTTTCCTCTACCCAGTCATCTATTGGGAAGGTATTCACGTGACAGAAACGCTTGCTGTAATCCTTCGTCAAAGCTCCAAGCATTTCTGAAATCATGAAATTGCGCTGTTGAACATATTTGGTATACATTAAACATTTGACTATTTGGTGAATAACCGAGTTTAAAATCGGCTCTTTTTACATTGAAGTCGTAGTGATCAGTATACATTTTAAAAATAAATAACAAATAATTTTATTTAGCCCCAAACTCATATCCTCTACAAAAATGCGTACATTGAACGTCACGGTTTTCTGAAATATTATCACTATCTGACTTGACTAGAGATTATCACTTCCTGCAGAGCCTGTGCACAGCTTATGAGTACACTACGTCTAGCGCGATTTCTGCCATCCACATCGCATCACCGTGATTCAGCCCAGAGTGGACAATTACTATCTCACCACGATACACCGTTGAACACGGTGATTTCGCCGTGGCGAATTGCGGTGTCAGTCTCTGCGTTATCGGGAAATTGATCTCACGGTGACCACCATGATCGCGGTGGACCACCGTGGCCTCGGTGGTTCGCGATGAAATACAGGTAAATGTGAATGAACATGTATATTTCGATATTGCACACCGTATAATTTTTGCAAAGTTCTAGAATGTTTTGTTACATTTGTATGTACATGTGTATATATTGTAACTTGATTGTTAACAATCGTCATTATTTTCTATTGTTTTCCCTCGTTCCAGAGTCATTTTACACGTCGTACATCGAGCGTGATGACCTTTATGTTTTGTCTACAGTGTTTGCGTGAAGATTTACTTGTTGTTAATGTAAAGAATTGTTTGTTTTTGTTAAAATTTCGGAAATACTTTCTCGTGTGTGCACGTATAGCTTGCGGTATCCGGACAAACGGCAACTAGTGTTTTTTTTGCATACCCGGACAATCTGCACCGATAACCATAATACAATGTTACAGCACAATGAATTATCATGACATAATATACGTGTGGATTGATTAACGTTATCTGCTAATTGGTTTAATAACACCTCTAAAATATTTACAAATATTAAAGACAATTGAGCTGAACAGAATTAACAGGTCATATTGTTACCAGATGTTTATAAACAAAATTGTCACGATATTTTACAGAGCGGAACTGTCTTTTTGTATTAAGATCGGAGTTAGTGTTCGTGTGTCATATGAAACGATATCGTTGCAGGAAATTCAAATGATCCGTTGTCAAACGAAAGTACGGTTGACATTAAATGCATTATTTTTCTCTTTACGCGATATTGTATTAGTATGTTGATGCTTCATTAACATTTCTTAAAATTGACACGTAAAAATGGCAATTATTTTATCAGACGACATAAACAAAAGTTTGCCTCTAGATGTTTTACGGGGAGTGCAAAACGCGTGCAAATCGAGCGTTTATCTCAATCAGTGTCCGACAGAAGTGATACATTTCGGAAAATTTCTTTTATCTCCCCGTGCTTTACCAATTATCGGTAACTGTTAGATCTTCATTATTTTTCGCAAATTATTATTTAATCGTCATTTAATTTATTGAAAATTGCCGCGAATATTGTCGGCTTTTTTCACGCTGTTTGTTTACTGCAATTAGATTACGTTGAACATTGCTTGATGAAATAATTATGTAATCGCTATCAACTAATTATCCCCGTAATTACCGCTATGTGTCATCACAATTTACAAATACGTTTCGTTTCACCGATTTCTAAATGTTCCGAATTTGCAAATTTTGTTAACGAAACGTTTAACCGTCGTCGCTTGTTTCAATCAATTGCAAACGTGAATCGATTTAAAATTAAAACCGGTGCATCCTATGTATTACTTCAAGCGCGGCCGATCAACCTCACCACTACCCAAACAAAATATATGTACATGTATACAATTTATAATTTGAAAACACCACAATACACGGAGATGGTACTTTTTATTGCAACGATTCTGTCCATATATATAGCTATGACCGGGGACTTTAAATAGGGTCCGATTGTCCGGGTGCCGTTTGTCCGTATACCGCAAGCTATGCGTGTACAAACGAGAAAGCATTTCCAAAATTTTAACAAAAACAAGCAATTCTTTAAATAAACAACAAGTAAATCTTTACGCCGAAACTGTAGAAACAAAACATAAAGTACATCACGCTCATGTACGACATGTCAAATGACTCTGGGACGAGGTTAAACAATAGAAAATAATGACGATTGTTAACAATCAAGTTACAATGTATACACAGGTACATACAAATGTAACAAAACATTCTAGAACTTTGCAAAAATTATACGATCTGCGATATGAAATATACATGTTCATTCACATTTACCTGTATTTCACCGCGAACCGCCGAGGCCGCGGTGGTCCACCGCGATCATGGTGGTCCACTGTGAGATCGATTTCCCGATAACGGCCGCGGTGTTCAGCAACTGTCGACGCGATCTATCATGATGGAAACACCTTCCGATCGCGCTGATTTTCCACGCTCACGAAAAATTGTCCACGGTGGGACAGAGGTAGATGGCAGAAAACGCTCTAGACGAAGTGTATCTGTCTCCCGATCATCCAAAGTTGACCAAGACAACACTGTCACATTTTTACCAGATGCACCTCCGAATATGTAACGAATAGACGTGCTAAAATCTGAGTCAAATGTTTTTTTTAAACTGGTCTATACTTGTGTATATCAAATTACTTAACAATGAAATTAGTGGTCAAATATTGAATATTGAAATCGCAGACTATTGCCGAATGTTTATACTGATACATGTAATTGAAACACGTCTTCATTAATTAGCTAGTGTTATCTTATAATGACATACAAGGTCATCAGTAAGTTGTATCATTAGATACATAATTGGATTTATATGTTGTTTTGGGGCATATAATCATTGCAATCATATTAGTATAATAATGATTATACTGCTATCAAAGCATTTTTCCTTGATTTGGGGAAAAGGCCTGGCCTTCCATTTTGGGAGAACAATTATATACAAAACTGAAATAGGGCAAAACATTCTAAAAGTAAGCTCGAAATGTTAAAAAATTGCATCAGTTTAAAGATATTCTCTTAGGGGTAAAAGAAGGGGCAGAAGCCCTGATAATTTACTTGTATCCAGTAAATGCGTATACTTGTGTCTATTGTATGTTTAGCAAAACATTATTATTATTTTAACATCAACATGTGTATGCATATATTTAATTGATCAAGAGCATTCGATTTGTTTCAAAACCCACTGTTGAATAAAGTTAAAACTTCTTGCTGTTTCGAAATTTCATAATTGAATAATAAAATGTTAGTTATACCTTTACAGGACTCTTTGTATGTTGTTTCAGTGAAAGTAGTATTTCCAAACTGTTCTTGGATGTCCTTAATGCATTTTTCTGCTCGTTTATATAAGCACTGTTTGTGTCTACTGGCGTGTTCATCTATGCCCTGTTTGTGTCTATCAGCGTGTTCATCTATGCCCTGTTTGTGTTTATCGGCTTGTTTATCCATGCCCTGGATGTGTCTATTGGCGTGTTCATCTATGTCCTGTTTCAGTCCTTCGACATGTCCATCTATGCCCTTTTTGTGTCTTCCGATGTGATCATCTATGCCTTGTTTTTGTCTGTCGACGTGTTCATCGATATCATGTGTATGTATATTTGCCTGTTTTGAGAGCTCTTGCTTACATGTGTCCCGAAAATAATTAATGTTATTAATACACAATCCTGTGTTTACTCTGAGGTCATTCACTGATGTGTCAACAACGTCTTTGGCAACATTTTTCAAGTGTTGTTTCAAAGTTGTTTCAACAGCATCCAGGAAACACATCATCTCTGCTCTTGTCAATAGTAATGCGTCTTTTTCCAACTGAAGCATCAAATGGAAACAGTTATATTAAGTCACAAAAACAGCTAAACTTCAAAGCAATGCCACGTTTTCCTGATAGTGAAAGGAAGAACTAATTGAGTGAAATGGATGAGTATTTCAGTGCACGTTAGTGTCCCATTAGATACATAACTTGATACAGACAGCCCATGATTATGTTCTTTACTTTATATTGAAGGCAATTATAACTCATTAAGTGTTGTTCAGTTCCATAAAAAATACTTTAATAGATAACGACAGCCAATTATAAATGTTTTGTGTGTTTTAGCTCCAAATTAAATAATTAACTGGATAAAGAAGCCAATGATACAATACTTATTACCATGAATTTATTTTCAAAGTATACCAACTTCATGGAGTAGATTTCATCTTGAATTGAGTATCAATAAAGCTGACATTTGTGTAACCTCCAGATAGACTTTCGTTTAAGGAAAAACAATAAAAAGAATTATATTATACACGTATTCTTGGAAGGTTGCCAGATGTAAACAAAAAACAATATTATTGACCATGCAGATGATCGAATTCGACAGGGTTTTTAATTCCCAACCCCCAGATGTGTTCGTGCATAATCATCTCTACTTGAGTTCTTTCATCCAAAATACCGATAATAATAAAAGGCGTTTTTATTTAAACATTTTATTTCCAAAAAATTCCATTTCACAGATTTAAGACCGCATGCTAATATTTGCAATTCAAATTAAGCGTAATTTGTAACAGAGATTTCAAGTAACTTCACATTTGTGATATACTGAAAATCGCCCATCACCTGTCAGATATATATTTAAACTGTTTGGTATGATTTTAAACTCGGCTGACATATCATATAAACAACCTTCCACAGAAGGTTTCAGGTTTCACGATGATTGAGCAAAAAGGATGATTTTTTTCAAGATTTACTGTACTGTTGTAGCAAATTGTCCTCTCGAAAACCATACCTTTTACCGTAACATTTATCAAACTTTGCATGGATATTACAAGATTTATGCAACAATTTGTTTTATGATTCTTTAAACGGTCATACTACCAAAAGGTTAATAATGTGTCATAGTGAGCATAGTTTATAACTGAAGATAATAAAACAGTCCCATCCCTTGGAAACCATGTTGTCCAAAAAAGTAGCATTACTCTTTATGCCGAGATATCATAATAAATATAGTGAGCAAGATTTTATATTGATATATAAAGTCAGTATAATGCCCCCAACAAGCTCGCTGCTCAAACCCGCCCTAACTATTCAGTCGCAAGTTACACAAATTTGGTCACTCAATGTGGCGACTTATGCTTACAATGTAAATACTGACAATGCAGAACAATCGACCATGTACAAATGAAACCTAAAAGTTTTCACAAAAGCTCCCCATGAGCGGTATGTGCCCATATACGCTCAAAACGATATAGTGATGGTGCTCTGTTTCATATGAGTATTCAATTGTGAAAAAGGCAGGACACAATATGTTATGTTATCATTCGTATACAATAAGCAAGGAAAGGCGTTAATTGACAAGAGATAATGCTAATACACTACCTGGGCTAATTTGACAACAGCATTTTTGGCAACATTATCTTGACTGAAATATTGTGAATCTTTCAGCAGGTTGTTCAATGTTGTGAAATAGTCTTGGAGATCGACATCAGTAACTTTCATTTTTGAAGAGTGCCGCACAGCTTTATGGACTTCACGAGCCTAGTATAGAAACACGTTATCTAAAGATGTTATGTATTTTGTATATGTGACAGTTATCCTTTGGAGAAAACATGCACATTAATTATTGTGCAAGCGTTTTGTATATCATTATTATGTGTAATGCAAAACAAACACGTCCTGTTTAAATCTTCACTATGAAATAGCGCGTCAAAGATAGCTCCGCAAAAAAATCAGTATTTTTATTTTAAAGAAAACCTCAGAAAAGCAAAGTTATGTACACTGTTCATAGCAGACGATTTTAGTGCAATGCTTGTTTGAAGTGTACGATCCTTTAACCTTAAAGACATATATATCAATTTCACATCATTGTTCATTCATGCATACGTCTATCACCTGAAATACTTATATTTACAGTATTTGGTAGAAAATACACTACCTTTGTCAGAAGGCACTGGAATTCTTACCTTATACAGGAGGCATGCAGGCTTGTTTCGGGTTGGCTTTCCGTGTGTTATTGGAAAAGAAAACTTGCTATCAAAGCGTGTGCAGTTGAGCATAAAACTGACGACTCCGTTGAAATCTGTATCTTGAATCGATATCTTTTCAGCATATCCACCCGTTTGGATGTAACATTTCGCTATTTGCCAATGATTCGTTTGCCATAATGTCGCAGATGTATTATTCCAAGAACATTGTTTGTACCGATGTTCCTTAATTATTTCTTGGAAAACTTTATCACAAATCTTGATTGGACACTGTTGGTTTCTCAGTAAATTTGCTGTGTTACAGCTGTTGCAAGTATATGATTGTGACTTTAGATTAGATGTTACTTTGCTGTAAATGTGCTGGTGAAAATTCTGAGCCTCATTATCAGCTAAGTGTTCCAAGCCAGACTTTGCAATGTCTAATGCTAGCCATGCCTTGAGCCAGTTTGACCGTTCCTTATCCTTAAACACCTCAGCTAAACTCGCCATAATGTTAACATCAACAAAATTTTCTTCGTAGAGAACTTCAACTTATGTCGTAGAAACAAGCCATTTCCAGTGTCACCTAGGAAACATAATTACAACATGATTAAACATAGTGATAATTATTTAGTACATTTTTTTGATAATCCCGCTGTCCAAGTAGACTACGTCCTCTGAAAGCTCAGATTGAAGGGGCATACTAATTAACCTAACGATGACTGCATCATAAGAAAATAGTCCAGATTGAAGGAGCAAGCTTCACAACAAGCATACGTTATATGCATGCTCAGATGAAAGGAGCACTCTACTAAACGTAAAGTTGGCAGGCTCCATCATACAAATGCATCATATTAAAGCTCACATTGAAGGAGCACATTAATTTAAAGGGACCTTTTCACAGCTTGTTGATATGTTTTGAAGTTTGTCATTAAATGCTTTATATTGATAAATGCAAACATTGGATCTAAAAAGTTCCAGTAAAAAGTCAAGAATAAAATATTAAAAAAGGAAAAAAATAGCCCGCAGCAGGACTCGAACCAGTGACCCCTTGAGTCCTGGAGTAAAAACTCCATCCTGCCAAGTATGTATGGATGACATATTTTATACTTTATATAAGTAATCTTTGTAGTTTCACAAAATTAAAGAACAACACAACTCTCCAAATTATTCAATCGTTTCGCGTTGCAAAGCTTTATAATTTTCATTTTTTCAAATCACCAAAAGATGCATAGAATGGCTATATTAGACCATGGTAAATGTTCAGTATTACTGTTTCCTCACAAATATCATAACTAAAACGAAAATTTACGATTCTAAAACAACTTTTTTTCAATTTTGTAAATTTACCAAAACGTGAAAAGATCCCTTTAAATTACACTGGAAGATTGCACAATACGAATGTTGCATATGAAAGCTCAAGCTCAGATGGAAAGGAAAAACGAATAAACATAATGTTGGCAGGCTACACAATAATCATACATCTTATGATATGCCCAGACGGAAGTAGCATATTTATTAACATAAACCTGGCAGGCTCCACAATAAGCACACAACCTTTGAAATCTAAGATACAAGGAGCATACGAATTAACATAAAGCTGATTGCACACCACAATAAGCATACAAATAATATACCAAGAGTATTTCATGTTGAGAAAGAAGATCGAAATTGTTGCATCAATTCGACCCAAAAAAATCATGTCCACAGAGTTTATATTTATCCTTTCTAAAGACCCAGTTCTCGTATATTTGTAATCATCCCGTAGTATTTAATATACAATAATGCATGAATGGAGCACTGGTCCCTCGATTATCTTATCTGAATTGTATTATTGTCAATAAAATTAACATGTTAACTCCATAAGACCTCTCAGTCCAGCTGTTAACGTTCCATTGTCTGATTGGTTACACAATACTTTTACAAATGCGCTATCTATTATTCATTTGGGTGCATTTGACTAGATTAAAAAGGCCACGCTTGCTTTCTTAGTTTTGAATTTTAATCGTTGAACATGTTTACTGTCAAAAATAGTTGATGTTTGAATTCTCTAGGGATAACACTCCAATCCCTTCGATTTTTTGCATTTGCGGGCTTTTTATTTTTTCGATTTTTCCATAATGATGTGCAGGCACGTGTATACACTGCCTACGCACAGCTACGCGCCTGCTATAATGGGGAATTATACTAATAGCTCCGTTTTAGTTTAAAATTGACGCACTCCTTGTTGTATTGCTTCGATCCTTCGCATTGATAAAATTAATCTTCCATGTTTAGTTGGAATAACAAAACTCAAATTATTATGGTCCAATCATACTGTTTTAAATGTCTATACAAAAAAAAAAAAATTCAGTAACTCAAGTATTAAATTTCTCTCACTCGTGCATTCATTAACGTCAAATTGTCCCTATTAAATATCCACATGTTATTGTTATATCAATATGATTTTTGAGAATACGTGGGATATTGTTTTATCCCTTTTTAAGAGGAATTATAAATAAATGATCACCATAATATCGTTTCCAATAATTGCCTTGTGGAACTATGTGATTAATTGTACAGATGGACTAAGCACACAATTTAACCCAACTTTGGCAGGCTAAAAAACAGCTTAAATGCTATGAAAGCTCACATTCTATTTGCGATCGATCGGCTATTAACATTTTGTCCGTACAGGCAACAATCAGTGTGTCCGCCATTTCGTTTGTGGTGATCAATGTCAATGTCTCTATTTAATGTGCCAAACAATTTAAAATATTATATATTAAGCACTTTTTCACAGATTTTTGTTATTAATTGTAAAAGAAATGTGTTATACAAAAATATGCTTAACATGGCTTAATTAAAAAATGTTGGTGAGCTCGTAGCCAGTTTCTTACTTGAAGTTTTATTAACTATTATTCAGCTTAAATGAACTAAGAAGAAAAATCAACATAAAGTTATATAAAAGAAATTGATTATAAAGAGCATAAAGGATGTCGAATTCGGATTTACTAGAAAAACGCACAGCGAGTTGAGGACATATGAAGTTAAGATTTGGCCGATGTATACCGTTGAAATGGTATATCCAATAACAGCACTGACGGGGGTCTCACTAATACCCTGACTAGAAAATTCGAACCGATATACATTAAGTTAGCAAATAATTTGAACAAAGAAGAAACATGCAGACTACGATCGCAGTATTAAAAATTTATGTTTTATGTGATTTAACTGTTTTATGTTCAGTTTTTAGCGTTAAAATGTAAAATCCAAAAATGCGTATAATGTTAAAAATAATACTTTTTGGTGTATGAAAGAATGTTAACAAAGTAGAGAAACGCCGACGGCAATCGATGTTCCTTAATGTAAATTTGTAAATGTTGAAAATACTAAGTACATCATCAAATACGTATATTTTATTTAACTAATATTTAAATCGTGCTTAATGAAAGTAACGAAATTATATTAACATAATAGCAGTGTAAAAATATGATGATTGCTATATGTTATTACATATTAAAAATGGTAATTCTATGTGTATTAAATATAACAAAAATGCAATTTTTCGAATTTTGTTGATGCGTACTTTATTTGTACTTAAAATACAAGTTATGTTAAAATGTTAAATAGTGTGGGGAAAAAATGCTGAGATTGACTCAAAGGCAATTTACGTACTCATTGTTTTCGTGATGCATGTATGCTTGTAAATGACAACCTTTTAATGGATGTATGCTTAATTATATAAATAAACAAGACAACAAATAGAACGTATATCCGAAAATTTTCATATTTCAACATTGCCTTTTGTCTGAAGGTTTTAAATCGATCAAATTGATAACGATTACTTTAATTTCTCATGGGCGATCATATTTTTTATTAGCTGATTGATTAAAAGCTACAAATTGCACAGCCTGAGCATGAGATGATAATATAATATAATCGATTTAAAAGGCCAGTATAACGAAAGTGTCATAAGCGCCTTTTTTAGAGCATCCATCATTTTATTTATCATTTGTCCGGCGGTTCATCGGTCGGCTGTTTTTGTCAAGGGACCAATTTGCGACAATTTACAGAAACGTCACAAATTTGAAAATAAAGTAAAATTTCAATATAACAAAACAAAAACAAATAAAGACTTGTTTTCTCTAATCGTAAAAACCTGCATATTATAAAAAATGGACCGAGTTCCTTTATGAAATAGAATGTGTAATATGATCGAAGAAACTGAAGTCAGATATTGGTGGCAATTAGGTATATACCGATAAGAACGTGATCGGTATTTCACGGGTATGATTTCAAGGGAACAAGATGAACCGTGAACATTCATGAAAAAGAAAAATACAGCTTAAGTTTATGATAGGTTGTTACAATACCAGTATTGATTTTACCGTTTCGTTAATATTTGCTGATACATATAGCTAACTACACATAAATAACTCATAAACTTACTTTCATATATACAGTAATACAACAACTTCATTTTCAATATATTTATTGTAATTTAATAGTATCAACATTAAGATGAATATTTAAAATGCAACCTTACTTTCACATTATCCGAGACACACTTCCAATTGAGCTCAAGCGAAAACAAGTGTATGACAGTACACATATTTGGGTATTTGCATTCTGCTAGCTTATTCTTACCCGTCGAGCCGTTTTGGGCATGCCTTGTTGATTCCTTTGAACAAATACAATGCCACGAAATTTGAACTATTGTTTTACACAATAGACATAAATATACTGATTTTGAACAATGTTATTGATGTTATTTTGGCAATATCTAAAGGAACGCTTTCATTGTTATATGTTATACAAATTGAAGTTGTTCCATGCTTAGATTATTGTAGTCATTTCAATAAGTACATATAAGAGATTAAATTAAATGGAAAAGAACATATTTTATAAACATGGTGACGAAATTAAACTTTGTTTTGTTCTTATACTGTAATGAAATTACCGTTATGTCCGTCACATATAGTGTATGTTAAGTGGCGTTTTTCCACCTACATTTATTATTAAACTAACATAATGTGTTCGTTTGAGTACATTGTAATGTTATTGGTAACTGTTAAATAATTACCGTTTACTTTTAATCATTTGATCCAGTTTTACACCTTAAGTTAACTATTTAGTCTTCTTGTTTTTGCCACCCGAAATGTGTTTGTTATTACAACCAAACAAATAAGTTGAAAATGTTTTTTTTCAAACTTAAAGATTCCTAATAGAAGGTGTACAGATCATCTTTACTTTTATTATTATTAGTATTGTTATTATTGATTTATTATTATTATTATTATTATTATTATTATTATGATTATTATTATTATTATTATTATTATTATTATTATTATTAAAATGTAGTATTAATCGTCTGACGTGCCTTTATTTGGTGGCCTCATGTGCTATTATTAAATGAGTGGTGTGGTCTTCATAACGAGTGTCTAAATGTTGATTTATTGATTGAGTGAACTGATTATATTCCTTTATGGAGACCTTTAGAATGCAATATAACAAGAGTATTATGGCTCCGAAAGCAAAATGCGACTTCTAGAATGTTAACATGTTTTGTTTTTATTTGACCTAGTGACCTAGCTTCTTACCTCACGTAACTCAGTTTCACACTTTGCCTAGATTGTATATGGACAACTACCCTGATCCAGTTTTACGAATATTTGGCAATAAATGTGGTTTCCAAACAGCCAGATTAGGAAAACTCACCCACCCATGGCGGCCATGCTTATCAACAAACCGGAGCGTTTTCTAACTTGCCCGATATATTATGACAACGCTGTTTCTGTTCTTATGTATCAAGATTTGTTTTTGAGAGTGTTCATAAGGTTTAACTTAAGCCATATAAAGACAAAACTGCCCTTCCCCATTCCCTCCAGACAGAAAGACAGACAGACACAGTTCATACAGACTTATACAATAGTACATTGTCTTCACACTCAAAAATACACATTAACTTGAGTCGAGTGAATAAAAACATAACATTATGTAGCATAAAGTCAATACAAATACAAAAAACATAATAAATAATAAGAACACGTAAGTTCTATCAAGGGGCTAATCAAATCTATGAACAGTATTATTTAGAACGGTTTTCCTTATAACTAGAGCGTCTTTGATATATTTGCATACATTGGAAATTACTCATCGATCACAAAAAACTAATAAAATGTTTAATTTATACACAGATGGGTTAATATAAAATGTACTGCTAATATATTTTTCCTTGAATCAGTGTAACATCGGCATATACACATGAAGTGATATTCGTCTTCTAAGTCAATGTTATTAGAACATAAACAATAACGTTCATTTTGTCTAATGTTGTTTGGGGTATATCTGCCAGTATGAATTCTCAACGGATGTGCAGAGACTCTTATTTTTACAAAAAATAAACGCAGACGTCTAGGAAGTAAGTCTAAATATTCTCCATATTCAAAAGATTTTTAAAAACTTTATACATTTCAAATACGGGACTGATATTCAGTTTACCATACCACTCTTGTCTAAAATTATCAACACGTCTACATTTGAATTCTCTAACAAAACTTTATATTTGCATATCATTTGATTTTCAAATAAATAACCAAATCCGTAAATAGTTAACATGTTTCTTACATGTGTGACCCAATTATTAAAACATTTATTACAATCGTTGAAAGCTTGTTTGTAAACAATTTGCATAATAATATGTTCACTGGTTAGAATTTTAAACCAATATTTTATCATTTTTACAAACCTGTTTACATACAATGGATATCTACCCAATGCTCCATAAACAGCAACACTACCCGCATTTATTTTAACTTGAAACAATCGTTTGCAAAATTGTAAATGTTTGCATCAATGTCATATAACGTTGTAAAACCCCATACTTCTGCAGAATAGTTTAATATGAAATCCACAAAGGAGTAAAACAATCTGACATCATATGTTTGGTTTAATATCAAAGTTATGACATTTGATCAATAATGTATTCATAGCTTTAAAGCGTTTCCCAAAAATTCCACACACAAGTATAATATGAAATACTGGCTGTTACTTGTTTGCAAGCGAGAAGTAGCCGAAGTCGATTTTACAGCCAGGTGTGTCTTCAAGCTCATATTTTTTGCTTTACATTTAATAAGAAGATGCTTGTCTGCGTATATGTTGCAGACAACAAAAAACTATTAATTGAATGATCATGCACGCACACTCACGCGCACGCATGCGCACACGCGCAAAGACACACATATGATACAAGACTAACGATGCGACAATCCGATACTTTTTGAAATATAATGAATTATAATTGTAAGATAAACCATTAATCACCGTTAAAATATAACTCATTTACCTGTGTGCTGAGTTGTTTCATAAACCACCACGCACTGACGGTCTGGCTTGATTTTGTAATTCGCACAATGTCACATACAATCATGTTCATAATAGGTATTGTTAATTAATCCCCGGGGCAACTCATCAACCGGATTATAAATCTAGACGTTAGTGTCGTAGCTGTATGGCATGTATGCAGTGTTACTAAGTAAGTATTTCTTGACTCATTTCAGTATTTACACAAATATAAACGCATTTTCAGGGGTGACACTGGCTGAAAAATAGTCAACACCAATCGTTATGTCTCCTTTTAAAATGCTTGTCTGGAGTTATTTGTTGTGTATGTGTAGACACATTTTAAAGTGCAATTAAATTAAGTCGGCAATATCATTTAGCATAATCTGCATTTGTGTATTCAAAAGTTAGCAGTAAGACGGTCATTTGTGGGAACAATACATTTTTCAAAATAACGTATGATCGGAAATCCTTAACAGTTTGAAACTTAAGTTAAACGAAAATATATAGCAATATCAAAACGAAACTTTGTTATATTGCATATTTATAACTGCAAAATATAATGATGGATTGCTTATGTTAAGTAACAACTATATGCTATATATTTATCATATTAAAATTCGTCGTGAGGGCATACACGGCACAGACATTTTTTCATGTGTCATGTGTACCAAACCTCTTCCCGTTACTATCAAAAATTACGAATCGTTTTGTAATTAAAGCAAACAATATTGAAACAAGTTGAAACAAAAACGTGAAAACATTAGTAAATCGAATTTTTGTATAAGATAATATGTATTTTATGTGCATAGTTCCTTTTGTAAACAATTGCTGCCATGAACGTTTTTAGGTATGAGTAATTATCCAACCTGCAAACAGGTAGCAACTGTAAATTGCTTGTCATTCAAAATCAAGTTGCTAAAATCTGAATGTTTGAGACCAAAATGGATTTTTGAAAACGACCGAGGGCTAGTTTTCGTACACCACTACGTCTACCTAAGCAAAGTACTTAAACAATCCTCTCATACAGACTCGCGAATTTAATAACACTGTATTAACATGAAATCCTACTACAAGAGTTAACTACAATGCTGTTTTGTAAATTGTTTTAAAATACGTTGTTGAACGTTGTGTTGCTTTAATGATTGTTTATACACGTTTATGCGATTAAGCAAGTGCATCATATTGTGTTGAACTGTAAGTGTATGTATGGGACTGAAGCCTTTTGTATTTCAAAATAGAAAAATCACAAGCTAAAACACCACATTAAGTAAGACGCTAATGCCAGCGTTAGAGCAAGCTTTTCCGTCATTGATAGTATGCTTATTTTGCAGAGCATTTAAATAAAGTATGTTTTAAAGCCAGGTGGTACATTTTATTTTTTACATAAGGGTTAGAGGACAACTGTGATTTAAGAATACTTAACATTATATGTTCAAGTTTAAAACGTAAAACAATTCAAGATAAGTAACGCAGATAATTGCCCTCTATGAATCCGACACTGAAGTGCAAACGCAATTGTATCGCAACGTTCGTATAATTTTAATGTCTGAAATAAAGGCTAAATATATAATCTCTAATTAACATGTGGTGTTGCTTGAGATCAATTACTACATGGATGAAAAACACAATTCATCCACGACGCTCTGATACATCTGAACCATGTGCGGGTCTCGTTGCGTCGTGCTGCGCGTGAAAATATAATTTAGCAAATATTTTTTATTTCTTATACTTGTATTTGCTTGCTCGTTTTCCAATCTGATAAAAACTGTTTGTGCAATATCTTTTTCGGAATTGAATTGGAAAACATTGATGTGTAATAAGAGGTCATTAAGCAATGTATTTGAACACATGCTCGGACCGCACGTACAGCACATGCATAACACATACAAATCATATGAGACAAAACGAAAGTTTGCTCTGCTACTGAAATCCTGCTGTGAAACTTTTTTGAATATAAAAAATACCTATGTGTTTTTAGTGAAACTACTAAAAGCAAGACATGCAACCCTTTCTAGCCTTCGGGATTTCAAACAGGCCAGTATTCAGCATACATTATGCATATTATATGTTCGCAATCAATCAGATATATGTGTTTAACAGCGAACATAGCATCGAGTTCACCTACATAATATTGAGCAAATATCAATTTACTTATGGTTTGCCTTTTCAATCGTGATTGATTAAGTTGTTATTAACAATAAATGGCATTCTTAAGGGGCTCACAAATTACCACCGAGACACAGGCTTCTGTAAGCAATGAGTTAATCGTCAAACAAAATAATTGTATTGCATCCTCAAAATAGCGTAGTATATCCCATAAATCAACTCTTTAAGTTTCCTGCATTCTTTCTGGTGACAAGTAACAAACCGGAAATTAATTATTTACTTCCTTATAATACCTCACCATTGATCACCCTCCTGAATTATACTGTCAACATTGTTTGTATACAAGTAGTTGTGAATATACATGTAACCATAGATAGCCCGATAGTGTTTTTACTTATGTTCCTTGTTTCGATTGAATTTAGAGTATAATTATAGAATTAATGTGCGGAATAACTCATCATTCCATTGGCTAAACTCAGCCTTTTAAAGAGTTCGAATTGAAAAGTTAGTTCGCAAGCTTTTTTTAAATAATAGATAAGAACGAAATTAAGGATGATAATCGTTGTATGCTTTTTAAGAAATAACATAAAATCGAGAGAAAATATAAAAGTATGTGTTTAAACAGGTCGCCATGGTGTTATGGATATGGTGTCCGCTTAGCGACAGGGAGGTCATGGGTTCAATCCCACCGAGGGAGCGTTCTTTAGATCTCCCCCATAGACACCAAGTTCTGGTTCTAGACCCAGGAGACGGACTCGAGAGCGCTTATATAAGCCTTAGACTTTCGATGCAATCGAGCTAAATAAATAGGTTTAAACTAAACAGGTGTGTACTAAACTATCCCTATTGAACATGCTATGCATTGTGGCGTTGCTTACCTATAGATCTGATTAGTATTATACACATGAATCATTTGTAAGGTAGACTATACAGACATAATGATATCGCTTTTGAAGTATATGACAACCTTTAAATCATGTTTAAAAACGAAAGGTGTTTAATAACGATTGTAAGCGGTCAGTGTTTTGTTAGACTTTGGCATCACATACACTTTATGGGCGATTATTTTCGTGGTTTAAATCACAGGACATATGTCATTATTTAGTAGTCGTCTTTCATACATTATTTTATTTACGCATCAGTTTACAAAACTGTAAGCTTGCATGGTTGTTAGTTTGTAGAAATAGTAATATTCGCGTAGACAATTCAATGATCGACGTGCTGAGTTGCTCACCCTCATTGTTGCCATTCGAATGATTATACGTTCACTCTTGGGCCCATAAATATCACGTCCTGGGGTTTTGTAACGAAATAAAGTCCGCGGAATATCAGAGTAGGCAACGCTCTAATAGGCACAATGCCGACAAGGGGCCTGGAACTCGGGACCCAAAGTTGCATTGCCTATGGACCGCTATGGTGCACAATCTGGGACTGCATTGGGGTTCGTTTTCCAGGGTGATAAAGTGTGTCGCTCTCGTTAGCCTCTTTCGCCATACGTGTCTGAATTGAACTCAATGGCAACAAGCTTGTAAAAACAAATGTTTTAACGAATATGTACCATTCCTCGTGCACAGACTTGTAGGATTGATCATTTGACAGGCGCGCAGGGTCATGTCAACATTACCTGTATGCAATATTAAACAAACACATTAAGGTTTCTTAATAATTTAATTGACAACACGGGTTTATCATCGTTGGTGTTGTGATTGTTTTTCAGTTGTTGGTCGTTTATCCATCGCATTCAATTTTGCTATAAAAATAGTACATATGATATAACATATATGTCGAAAGACGCAGGTTCTGTCGACACATTCACACATGTACATTTGATGGCGTTTGTTTACTAAAATCAAGATGTGTATGTGAAACACTATGTCCATCCATAAATTTGACCCTGGACCTTGAAGGATGACCTTGACTGTTCACCACTCAAAATGTGTAGCTCTATGAGAAAAACATGCATGCCAATATCAAGTAGCAATCATCAATATTGAAAAAGTTATGACAAGATTTTAAAGTTTGACGCAAACAAACCAACAAACCAAGCAAAGCAATGTACGTGTACATGTTCCTATTTATGTAATTAAATTGTCAACCGATTTAAAAAGCCTAAAATTGTATTCACAAAAATAGAATCCCAAAGTATTCGAATATAATGACACCAAAATAGTTGTTAAGATATCGCATTTCTAAAAGGTCAAAGTTTAATTACCTTGACATAAATTAGGGAGAACTAAAGAATTCAAAAATACTATCGCCTATTGATTTTTTTAAATGCCTTTCACAAGCGTTATAATACAACAATCATATCAATTCGCCGACGCCACAAGCTTAGTTGTGTTGTGGTTTAGGCAGCTGAATGACAAAACAATTCCTTTCTTTGCAAAAGAACAAAGAGTTTTTTATCGAAACGATCCCAGGCATTGATAATTGATACATATTGACGGGTTACATTGTTCAGGAGTACAATAAACTGACATGGTACGATCACGAGTTGCCCTAGTTTAAAACTAATGTTGAATGGGTTTGAATTCAGGAAACCAATCCTCATAATGCCATTACTTAACACGGGAGTAACGTTCAATAGATATCTAAGTACTCAGATTTAAACCTTGATCACAAAACAGTCCCACATTCAGAGCAGAACATGCTATTATGTTATGTTTCACATACATTAATATATTTTATACCTGCAAAGTGATCTGTCGATAGTATCATTTCGCATGTTTCGCGTTGCACATTGAAGTAAACGTTTACATTGTTTAATTGTACCTATCTAAAGAGTCGTTCGGTGTGAACATTGTGAAGATCTATTTTTCAATTGGCATTTTTCGAATTGTTTAAATCGTTTAAAATAAAAGGAGCGTTTGTTTATTTATATGGAGACAATATCAACCTTCAAGCTCGGCTATCGGAATGGTTTAAACTATAATATTGGTTAATTATTTGAAGTTATATATCATGTTCACTAACTGTTGGCTTTAATTAGATGTAAACGCAATGTCATATTTCAGCGAATGTCGAACGCGCGGCGTAAGAAACATTAAACGAACGACAAGTTATGCCTAAAATGGATTTTCACCGTTAAAACGAAAAGTGTCATAAAAGCGGAAGGTGTCGTCCCGGATTAGCGTATGCGGACTGCACAAGCCTATCTGGTACGACTCTTTACGCACATGCATTAAACCGCGTTTTCACAGAATGCGGCTCCAATAGATAGTCACTGACCACCTCCTGTAGTAAAGCCCAGGTACAAGCCCTGCATCAGTGCGGCCTCGGACATCTTGACGTCGAACACGCTTATCAGTTCCGGGTACATCACCGTGAAACCAAACCCCAGTCCCACGCTCACGAACTGAAGGACAAGACCGGACACCAGCACGGCAAACTTCCGCCATGTTGGCGCCTCTCGCGTTCTTTACAGTAAAATAAGCTCCGTTATGCAAAAACTTGGCTTAATGCATGTGCGTAAAGTGTCGTCCCAGATTAGCCTGTGCAGTCCGTACAAGCTATTCAAGGACGACATTTTCCGCTTTTTTGTTTTTTTCTTCTAAAGGAAAGCTCTCCTTAACGAAAATCCAGTTAGTGCTGAAAGTGTCGCAATGGTTATCCTGTAAGGACTGCGCAGGCTAATCTGGGACGACACTTTACGCACATGCATTACACCCAGTTTTCCGAGAATGAGGCTCAAATGCAAAACTTTTCTTTTAAGCTTAACGGGTTTTCCATGCTGAGACAGAAACGTTCAAATGTTCTATATGAAACCTATTTGTACAGCAGAAAAACTTCGTTTGTTTTTTACTTACATCGCAAAACGTGTCTGTTGTCAACTGCTTTCTTAATGGTTCCCAATTTAATGTTGATAAAAAGTGTAGAAATCTTCAAAATAGCCGTTTAAATTTATTTCATAAGTTAATGTAATGTATATAAGCGAATGTAGCAAACATGATTGCAAACTAGACATGTATGTAAGCGAATTACTTTTATAATAAGCTAAAATTACAGTAAACTGAATCTTAAAACAAACACAAATTAAGTGTCGGAACAAATTTAAGTTTAACGTTCGGGTAAATTTAAATAAACATTTTTTTACGCCTCGTGTCATAACAAAGTGAAGATGAATATATTGTATTATAAAACGGTAAAATCTAAGCAAACGTTATTTTTTCTGATTGAACATTGTGAGCTCATGCTGCACATGTTTGTCAATACTTGATTGAACAAAATGAGCTCATGTAACACCCATCTGTCAATACTTTTAAACAAAATTGAGTCTCGCTCTGGGAAAACGGAGCATAACGCATGTGCAAAAACTTTCCAGATGAACTGGATTTCCGCTAAGTAAAGACTTCTTTTTTATGAAAAATACCATTGAAGCGGAAAGTGTCGTCCCTGATTAGACTGTGTGGACTGCATTGGCTAATATTGGAGAACACTTTACGCACATGCATTAAGCCCCGTTCACAGAGCGCTGTTCATTTGCGTTTATAATAAGGTATCTTAATAAGAAATAAGGCAAAGTGGTAGACAATTAACCATACTGAAAGTTGCAATGATGATGTAAATATATTAAATTTATCAAAAAGGATCCAGTATTGTATTACGGTAAAATCATTATAATTTTTTGATATCCCAATCCACAAAATTTTCAAGAAAGGTGTGGATCAGAAATCTACGATTTGAAGATCCAAAATAAAGTCATAAAAAATTGCACGAAATATAATGTCGACGAATATAAAAGATTTTACAGTATATCTGTATCCAACATCCGCGCAGAGACTTGACGGGAACCAGCATAGCTGTATCAAAACCCAGCCTTTCTAACCAACCAGGTGGTGATAGCCGAGCCACGTGGTACAATCATTGTACTGTTATTTTTGCTTTCTTTAGTTCGGTAATCTTTCATTTTTTATTATGAACCCAAACTTATGCACTTTTTTCAAAATGTAAAAGAAACTGATACTACTTTTCATAATATTATATTTAAATTTTCATACTATAAAATTTAAACCAATAAAATAAAATCCTATCAAATCTGGTAGGATTTTCTTGTGATTGCAGACATTGTATGAGAGAGCAAGGAACGACAACTCTGCGTGGAGATTTATCTTTATCTAGAACTTGCCTTTTTGCTAATAATGGTTGCCTTTCATCCCCATCGTCAGACCTCGCTTACTTGACCTCATAGCTCACAAAGACTCTGCGTTTATTACATCATAGACTCAGCCAAACACTATATAGGTAGCCTTTTTAAACAAAATGAAATGCGCATTTTGACGGTTAATTATTTTTAAATTATTATTGGCGTCGCTTTGGAGAGCGGCGACTAGTATGTAATGCATTTTTTTCGCTTATGGGAGGAGAAGTTATTTTACGGATCGATGTATATATTTTTGTTTTAAGAATATCTTGCATAGTGGTGATTTTTTGTGTAAATTACAGTAAATAAGTACTGCATTTGTGCCTTTTACATTTATTACAACATTTATTGCCAATAATGCAAAGCTAATTGTTTTAATTAAGAACTGATCCACAACTGATCACAGGGGAAAGATCGCAAGACTGGGTAAATACGCGAAACTTTCTGGTTTTGTATAAAAACAAAACATAATCAAAATATATTTATTTTGTGGTTTTTCTAATTTGTTTATTTAGTGGAGAATCAATGTAGTACGATATTTGACGACTTTTCGCGCAAGCAAGTATATTTGAAGGCGTAGTTGTACGAAAACGTACAATGTATTAGTTTATTAAAGGGGCCTTTTCACAGATTTTGGCATTTATTTTAACTTATTCATTAAATGCTTTATATTGATAAATGTAAACATTGGATCGTAAAAGCTCCAGTAAAAAAAAATCAAGAAAAACATGTAAAAAAGGAAAAGAATATTGCCCGGAGCAGGTTTCGAACCAGTGACCCCTGGAGTCCTGCCAGAGTCCTGAAGTAAAAACGCTCTAGCCTACTGAGCTATTCCGCCGAGTACACATTTTGACGTATTTTATACCTTATATAAGCAATCGTCGTAGTTTCACAAAATTTAACGACAAAAACAGAACTCTCCAAATTATTCAATCGTTTCGCGTTGCAACGCTTTATAATTTTTAGGTTTTAAAATCGTCAAAAGATGCATATAATGGCTATATTAGAGCATGGTTAATGTTCAGTATTACTGTTTCCTCACAAATATCATAACTAAAACGAAAAATTACGAATCTGAAACAACTTTTTTCAATTTTGTCAATTTACCAAAGCGTGAAAAGATCCCTTTAATAAACATATAATAACGATCGCTATACACAATTTCACCAAATAGCAGAACATAAATGATGTCAGCCGGAATAGCTCAGTTGGGAGAGCGTTACACTGAAGTTGTTTACGCAACAATCATCTAAAGGCCCCCGGTTCAATCCCGGGTTCCGGCACGAACGAAAGTGTTCGGCGGCTGACAATTTTTTTTCAGTCAGGTTAATAAATATAATAAAGCTTTATTTTATGTAGACATTTTAAAATCCATTTGACTACAGTTGGACATTTTTATTAAAATTAATGGATGCCGCGTGGTGACAACGTTAATTAAAATTTCTTACATTACTTAAATATCTTATAAAAATACACTTGTTTTTATATCAACAAATAAATGCAAACAACACATATATTATCCATGTATTTTTATGGTTGTCTATCATAGGCCCTAAGTACTATCCCTACCACATGTAGAGCGCGAAGCGCGACACGTATTATTGATTGTAACAATGAGTTGCGATAAAGGAAGCAGCCGCTTATCAAGGAGGAGCTGTGTCCCAGGAACCCGTTTCCCTAGAGTCAAGCACTCCTCGGAGTTTTTTTTAAAGAACCACATATAGAGCGCGAAGCGCGACACGTATTACTATCCAGGTGGTATGGGCTCTTTAGCATTATCCGACCATTACGTCCATAGTTATCTTCCTTAGAATTTGAGAAATTTTGAAATCGTTGTTCGAAGTCCAAAATTTTCATCCGATTGTTCCCAAACTTGCACAGGTTTTTTATCAATGAGAACCCAACCCAAACTCTATATGAGCAATATCGGACCATACGTCCAGAATTTGAATTTAAAAATAAAAAATAAAAACTGCTTGGTTAGGTGATTATGTCAACATTTTTCATCAGATTCTTTCCAAACTTACAGTGTCTTCATATCAATGAGCATTTTTACCTCATTTAAAATGAGAAACATCGGGACAATAAGTCCATATTTTTTTTCTATTTAATTTGACAAAATAAACAAATTTCAACTTGTTTAAAAGATTTCACAACTTTTGTCTGAATCTTTATAAACTTGTTAAGTGTTTTTATATCAGTATTACTCGAACCCTATTGCAAATGATGAATATCGGAGCAATAAATCTATTATGATCTTTTACTGAATTTCAAAGTATTGTGAAATGCAGCTTCTTTATGCAATTTACAGTTTTCCTTCAATTTGTTTTCAAACTTGTACAGTGTTTTCATATCAATGAGTACTCAACCCCTATCGTAAATGAGCAACGTAAGAATAAGTTCAGAATTATCTCCCCTTGAAGTTGAGAAAAACATGAAATTACGCTTACAAGATGAAGCAGACTTTTTAAAACCTACACAGTTCTGTTCCATTAATGAAAACTGCACACGGATGCCAGTAAAAATAAGGAAACCAATGTAAATAAAATGAACTATGAAATATTTGGGGGTTACAACACAAAATCATAGATAATGGCTATTTGGGGGTTATAACAAAACGTCATACATAATAGTTATTTGGGGGTTATAACACAAAATTATAGATAATGGTTTTACCAGTATCTTTTTTCTATTTTGTTTAAAATAATCGGCCAATATATTAATATTTACAGTAGAAAAAAAAATCGTTCCATGTCACTTCATTGCCTTTTACACTGAAATTCGTGACGCCCTATGATGCTTTGCATCAATACTTATCTTGTGTATTTTTTAAACGGATTAGTGAGACTTTATGTATCGTGTTTATAAGGGACCAAATAATTATTATGGTTATAATTATGAAAAAGTTATCATCGGGAATACTTTAAGTAGGATCGGTAAAATAAGAAGCTGTGGCAAGATCATAATGAATGAACTGTACATGAAGGGCCGCTGTACGCATGCGCAACGTACTGCAGTTATCTGCCCAATGAAGTAGGATTTTTTTGTTTGCGCGAGTTCTAATCTCACAAGAGGCGAGATTATTATAAATAACAACTTTATATTATTTATTGTATAAATTGTAAAAAGGTTCATTTAATATAAACGGCCAGTACCCGGCTCAAAACAACCACCCGAATATATCTTGTTTGCTTGTTTATTTATGCGAATTCTATGTCAATAAAACATATATAAACATGTTATCAGACCTTATGTCATTATATGCAAAGTAACACATATATAAAACATATCATGTGTGGCCTTTAACATATTAAAATGCAATATAAATTAAAGATCTGGTAACATGTCAAATGGTACATATACAGCATAAACATTCAATTACATGATATCTCAACTCTTTCTCGTTCTCGCTTACCATTTGTTGAATGTGTACGGAACTCTCTTTCTATAATTACAATCTCGGCGGGTGCTGTGCTTATGCTTCAAATAAGATTATAAATGTGAAGAGTATGGGAAACTGTGAATTATATGAATCGTTAGCACTTTAGGATCACAATGCTGCTTTTCTGAATTTAACCTTATTACTTATCAAATATGAGTTATATAAACTCACAACATAAATACAACTAAATGCAAGTACAAGAAAGAGTAAATGAAAAAGGTAGAAATAGAACTAACCTTAAATTGAAGTAATAGCAACCCTCGAAGAAAAAATATATAAGATAAAAGTAGACGTTTACAGTTCTGTGTCCAAGTTTAAAGTGACCAGTAGACGAAGGAAAGAGCGGGAAAATCACTGATCAAGCCTGACTGAACAATTACATAAACTGGAAATATGATAATCACATGCTTGACTGACTCTAGTTTAACTCTTAGACTGGCCACCGGATCACAGCTAAATAAGTTAACACAATGAGTTAAAGGGAAATAATTACATTAAAACAGAACAAATGAACAGAATACTTGAAATGAATATTTCAACCCTGTTACATCAATATTAAATACAACATTGTTATTAGATAAACATCTACCGAAAAAAAGAGCAATGTTGTATCGTTTTAATAAGTTTTACTATAAATATGGAAATACCGTTGATTAACGACTTTTCATGTAGACCTGTTCCAACAATGAACACACTTCGAAGCAAGCGTTCATGAAAATCTGACATGAAATGTGTAATGTTACATCACAAGATATACAAGAGTGGATATATGTTACAAGCGTTGATTATAAATCCGCAATTAAACTACACTATCTACACGTCTTTGGTTTAATCACTTTAAAACTCATGTAATATTAAGTGTTAAAAATGTACTGCTTTCTGAAATAGCAAATTTCGTGTCACCACATGCATTTTTATTTTTAATTCATAATCACGTTTGCACGTTGAATACAGTGACCATGTTATGTCATTTGACACAACTATTGATCTCAACAGGCTGTTAATATGCGCCACCATACCCCAGTCGATTTCATCATTTGTTTGTTCAGTTGGAATTTTCGCTTTTTTCAACAGTAGTACAATTCGCATATTTCGTATCTCGTAATGTGTATACATAAGCCTCGTTCTGGGAAAATGGGGCTAAATGAATGTACCTAAAGTAGCGTAAAGTAAAGTCGGCACAGGCTTATCAGGGACAACACTTTCAACTTTTATGGAATTTTTCTAATGAAGTTTTGTCCAAAAGAAAATGCTGTAAAGTCAGAAAGTGTCTCTCTGATAAGCCTTTTTGTTTTAAATGAAGTTTCTTCTAAAAGAAATATTGTCAAGAGAAAAAGTGTCGTCCCTGATAAGCCACGTTTTCCTGGAGGGCGAGTCATATGTGCTGTGTATTGTCTTGTATGGATGAGGCGGTGGATTCATTGACTCCTGAGTGATAACACGATTTGCTGTCCTGATGTTTCTGGAGCTATGTTTGCATTTAGAATGGTTCATAAAGTAGAACACATTGAATTTAAAAATATAGAACAATTATAAAATGCGATAATGGCGTGAACATTTTTAAGAGCTTATCTATAAATACGGTAAAGGTATAAGTGAATATAGCATGTACTTTTTACTAATTAAATAATATACACCGTGCAAGTTTTCCTCAATACTGTAGTTTTACATGTGGAGATCCTTCTTTTGTCTGTCAAAACACTACATTTGTTTTCGTTCATCGGTTTTGATTCTTTGTTGACACACACATGAGTTTCTTTAATATATACAATTAACAAATACATAGTTGATAAACATGAGTGGTATCTTAAACGGCTAGGCACGATTTTAGTCATTGTTGATTAAGACAAATCGTTGAATTTTTGGCAATGTTTAAAAAAAATGGTTTCAAGTTTCCCGTCTGTTATTTGGAATCTTTCCACTGTAACATTCTTCCGCGTTTCCAGTTCCTGTTGGATGGCAGTGTATTCCTCAAGTGGGATGTTTACGACAGTTAAGAACGCTAAAGAGCATGACAATTTCAGATTACTTCCAACTTTCTGAGTACATGTAGGCAGTGTGTCCACCAGTTCAAGAATTTTGGATGGAAGCAAAGCATTACAATATATATTTAAATACTTCAATGATTGAGGTAGCTCAAGCTGTTTATATTTCTTCACATATAGTGTAAGCGTTTCCAGTTGTGTGAGTGATGCTAGTGACTGCGACTCTACATGATCCACGTTCAAATATTCAATAATGCTAAGACTCTTGATATTCAGACCATGCAGAGCCTTCCACAGTTCGGGACTGCCAGACCACACTTGAATACTAAGCGTTTCCAGCTGTGTGAACGATGCTAGTGACTGCGACAGCGACTCTTCATGAGACCCGTCAAAAACTCCCCACTTAGCACTCAGGCTCTTGATATTTAGACCATGCAGAGCCTTAAACAGATAGGGATTGTCATTATTAGTTTGTATGTTGAAGGAATTGTTTAAATCTTTATGTATAAATGCACATAGTTCTATTTCTGCTGCCTCTTCACATTCGATATAGATCATCCGCAGGTCACACGTCACCACGTGATCGAGAGTTAGCAGCGTGCCGAACAGACTGCGTAGACCGGTGGAGGAACATGTGACATCGCATATTTTAATGTCTTCTATAGAGGGCAGTACTCGAGGAGGATCTACACACTGGGATGGATCTACACTTGTTAGAACAATCCCGACGAGAGGTTCAGCTGTTGACGTACTTGCACAATCTGAAAAAATAACTGATTTCACAAAACATGGTAACTAAAACAATTATGGTTACATTTGTTGACATGTGTTGTATTTGTCAAGCATTAATACATTTAAACTTATGAATGTTCTGAACAAAACCCAATATAATTCAGTCCTGATATGCATACATCTATAAGTGTATAATCAAATTATCCTATTGACCAAATGCTTTTGATCATCGGATACAAACTGAAACACTTGAAAGGTTTTTATCAGTTATTGCACGTATTTCATAATTTAAAGCATCACCGATTTCCAAAATGGACAACAGACAAGATGTGTGAGCTTATTTTTATACCAGTGTATTGTCTTATTAGAAACGTTTTGTGAGGAAAGGTACAAAGTAATGCTGGGGCGTTGTTTGTTCATGAAGAATATGTTTGAAGTATTGTTAATTGCTGCTATGGTATTGATATGAGTGACCTTGTCAGGGTCCAAATTTTGAACCATTTCCATGCAAAAAAGTTATTATTATATTATTCCCGTCTTCTAATATTATAATTGGACTGCATATGAACGGTATTAAAACAAAAAAAAAGAATGACAATAGCATAGAGGTCCTCACCTAAGATCTTAAGGGCAAAACCACTTAACAAGAACACCGCATAGCGGGTGCCAACGCTCGGCTGTAGGTGCAGTTTTGAATAAATAAAAGCTTGTCACAGTGAACTTTACCTCTGACCTGAAGTCATACAAATGGGTGTGGTGTTTCGAACTCATCAAGGTACATATGAAGTTTCAAAGTTGTAAGTGGAATCACTTTGATGTTAGAGCCAATAGTAAGGTTTTAGCACGACGCGTACGGCGGACTAGCTGGCTATGACAATACCTCGGGTTTTCTCCGAAAACAACCCAGCTTAAAATGACAACTAGACAGTATATATATAATAGCAACTGCCCTGTCCCCTGCTGGCAGTGTTTTTCGAAGGCAAGATATGATTAAAACAAATGTTCTTACAATCTTTATGCAGATTAGACCTAAACATGTGAACTTCATGAGTGCTAACTCTAGTTTTCTTAAATTAAACACGGGGCACTGGTTTTTCACCTCAAATAACCCAGTGTTTAACTAGGCTAAGATATCATAAGGAAAAATGTTCTGACCCGATTTCACGAAGATTGGACTGACAATACATGTATGACTACTAGAGTGTTTACAAGGTAACACTATAGCCATATTATAAAAATCGCCCCGCCTTCTTACAGCCATATTTTTCAATGAGCCAGATCCATTTCCGAATGTGGCGCAGACATCATTAACACATATTTTCTGATAAGTTTTCATAAAGATTGTACGTTTTAAGTGTTTACAAGGTTTTACTGTAGCCCACAGGTTTACATATTTTTCAATATGACCGGAATCATTTTCGAACGCTGCAAATATTTCATAAGAACGAATGTTTTTACCGTATAATAAAGTTAGGACTACAAATATGTATTCTTAATGTAAAAAAGGTTTTACTTAAGTCATATAGAGAAAACTGCCATGCATTCTGACGGCCATGTTTTTCAACGGACCTGAACCATATTCGCGTCATCTGAGCTATCACTAGAACAAATGTTTTGACTAACTTTCATGAAGACTAGACACTTAATGTAATTTCCTGAGTCTTACTTTAGCCGTTTTAGGCAATTTACCCCGCCTTCTGGTGGCCATGTTTTTCATCAATCAGGAACCATTTTCAAACACAAGTGAAGATATTATTGAAACAAATATTCATAACAAATTACATGATTATTGGAGTATATATTTGACCTTTATAGTGTAAAAAAGCTTGTTTCTCCAATGCGACCTAGTGTCCTAATTTTTTTTTTTACTTAACGTGACCAGGTTTCTAACTTGGCCAATAAATCATTGGGACAAATGTTCTTACCAACTTAAGGAGAAAAACATATAAACAAGGTAACTATTTAAGACGGACGCAAAACGTACGACGATGGGTGGAGAAAAGACCACAAAAGCTGCAAATGAATGAAGTTAATTCAGACAACAAGTTTGAGAACATTTATTACTTTTTGGAAGAAAATGGTTGAGCAAAATTATTTCATTTATAATCATTTCAATATTAATTATAAACATTTTATCACTTTTGTTAAACACGAGGACCATTGGCACTTACGCATTCACTTGAGACATTAAACTTACTAAATTATTATGAGAACTTCAAGGTGGACTTACGAAGATACAAGTTAGTTAATGAAACATGAATAATTCATTGCTATGTGCATTATTATGACAAACTATTGATAATTGAAATTAATTTCAACACAAAGTATATATATATGTACATATTCAAACCATAGATTAATTAATGGAGGATATCAGTTAGCCGGTAGCGGGTTGCATATTTTTCAAAAAAGATTGTCTAAACAATATTCAGTGGGTCATATGGGAAATAATAATTGATCAAATGGAGAGCTTTGAATTAGAGCTACTGATATACAAAAATATAACACTGCATATTGGATGAAAAGTCAAATAATATTAATCTTAAACAGTTCTTCATGATGTATTGGGGTTAAAACAATCTGATTTTATGGGAAAATAAATAAACTTATCTGAGGAAATTGCAATATTTAGTAAGAGAAATTCAATATCATTGATCCGTGTTACTCAAGCTATCACCAGTATCATCATAATCTCACACACCATCACAGCGATGTTTTTTCTCAATTTTGAAAAGTACCAGTACCTTACCATTCGGAAAAAATAGCGTGAACACTCCTGAAATTGGGGAACTTCCTCATGAGAAATCTGGGACTTATGGGCCTTTTTAATTGCTTGGTACAAATTAAACAAACCTATTAAAATATTTTTACAAGCATTTTGGCTTTAAATGTGCAGTTTCAGCGCTCATGTTTTTTGTTCAGCTGCAGATACGTTTTTGGAACAAAAATGACTAAAATGTCTTCCTTTTGGGAATTTTTAAGACGGCAATTGGGCATTATGTACTTTTAACAAACATAATCATCATCATCAGCAGCAGCAACAGCATCATAATAATTGTGAACCAAAATCATCTTACAAAACTAATTCAATATATCCCTATCTTATTAAGTTCTTCTGTAATGGTTGTAATCAATAAGCATCTTCATTCGGTGTTAAATGATTTCTTGTAGAAAAATTGCAATCTAAACAATACATCTCGTGACAGTCATGTTTTTCAAGAGAAAAAGACCATTTACAAACTCATTTGGAATATCAAAACACACTAACATTCTGAGCAAGTTTTATAAAGATATTCCAAAAATGTGACTTCAAGAGAGTTAACTATGGTTCCATATAGTTTTAAAAAAGCAAACTGCCCCGACCGCTGTCGGGTTTGTTTTTCAACAGACTATAACAATATTCGAACGAGAAATGCTTAGTAAACACATTCTGACCAAGTTTAATTAAGATTTGACTATAAATGTGAATTTTAGAGTATTAACAATGTTTTCCTATAGCAATCAGGAAAACCACCCAGCCACCCCACCACCCCTGGCGGTCCTGTTTATCAAAATACCGGAACCATTTACAAACTCTGCCCGGATGTCATAATAACAAATGCAATGATCAAGTTTCATCAGCATTGGACTAAACATATTACATCTTGAGTGGTAACAGGGTTTTACTTTAAGAAAATTGACCCGCACATCGGCGGTCATATTTTTCAACAAACCTTAGCCATTCACGAGCTAAGCTAAGATATCGATAGAACTAATGTTCGGAACAATTTTCATGAAAACTAGACATTAAATGTGGCTTCTGGAGTGTTAACAATGGTTAACTATAGTCATATACAGAAAACTGCCCAAGCCTCTGGCGACCAGATTATTCAACCAAGCGGAAACATTTTGGAACACAGCTGAACAATGTTCTTACACAATTTAATTTAGACTTGACTATAAATCTGACATCTAGAGTGTTGGCAAACTTTTTATTTATTTTGGCATAGTGACCTAGATTTTGACCTCACGCGACCCAGATTCGAACTTTGCCACGTTGTGGGCAGGTAAATTAAAAAGGTACCTTGATAGATCAACAATTTGCTTTCGTTTTTCTTTGGTTATATTCTAGCTTCTATAGCAATGCATATCAGTTAGACTTACTGCCTTCGACGACGCTTATATCGACTAGCGTCCATAAGAATTCGTTGTTCATTTTATAAGTTGTCTTCGAGAATAGTACCGCGGTTTCGTGAGTGTAAACAGAACAGACATGATAAATCAAGACAACAATACCGAAAACTCAAAAGATTGCAATATCTTACATAGGTTAAGGATTCGTTAACTTTTAAGAATTAAGGACATAATCATAGTAAGGGTCGAGCCTTTAATAAATTTATATGCATATATATCTGTCCATTATGCAAGTTATGGAACGAAATTGAAAATTATACTTTTTTAAGCCTCGCATATCTATGAGCCATGAACGTTTTTACATGCTTTTCTTACCTTGATATTATAACAAAGATAAACGGAACATTTTTAAGAATATACTAATCTAATTTGTTAATTTAAAATCCTCTTGACAACATTTGACAAATGTACTTTTATTCCATATTGGTCTAAAAACTACGCAAATTGTCCCAATTAGATCGGTATTGATAACATTCCCAAAATGATTGGGAAAACGATGTTATGGAAAAACTCAGCTTGTATATGCCATTCAGATTTTTTAAAGGTAAGTATAAATAATCGTTTTGCTGCTGAGATAGCGCCAAACTGATCAATATCATCAAGGTCACAGGAATATTTTATTATGATTTGTTTTATTAAGTGCTGTTTGAAAGAATGGAAATTCACGCTGTTACATTGTAAATTTTTTAATACCATGTGAACTGCCTATTAGTGTTTTTGTTAATGTTAAATCCTTCCAATGTTTATCAGAATAAAATTAATATAAACACACGAGTAAAATAAAACATAACGCCACAACTAAGAAAGTATTTGATAAAACAATTCTTTATGTATAGTTACCACTTAGCAGTATGCCGTTTCCATTTAGTACCAAATAGTTCAGCTTGATGCACGATGACAGGTTAAACTGAACATAAGACACAGACGGGCATATTGTTGGTGAACTCTGTTTGTCAGGAATATCAAATCTCATAGACAGGACATTGGACTTGTTATTTGTCCATATGCTGTGCAGGTCTCGTATGTCGTTATACAAATTAGTCCATGTGATGTGCAGGTTTCGTATGTCGTTATCAAATGTTAATTCGTACGCACTTAGTTTGAGTACAATATCCTTTTGCTGATTGGCAACAGCTTCTCTGTATCCTGCTAATACAACGTATTGAAGCCCATATATCCTTGCTTGCACACAACCAACATCGTGTTCATCCATCATGCAAGAAAGCTTATTTGCAGCCGACATGTTCAGTCCGCAGAGGAAGATGAACACCTGTGATATGTCCATATATGCACCCTCGTGGTGGTTGAGGTATCCGGAAATGACGTCATCTATCAGATTGGTATTGCATGCAATATGACAAGCAGCCAGGAATTCCTGAATGCTCTTATGAATAAATGAAAATGATGACGATGATCTTAATGCAGATGCGTCGCGTGTCGCTGATAAAATCCCGGACTTCAGTGCAAAGTTCTCTTGATCTAGTAGACCTAAATTAAATTTCTTTAGTTCTGTAATGCTGAATACCAGAGATTTTTCCTGTGTATCTGAAAACAGCAAATAAAATGCCGCTTTAGAAAGTCTATTCATTTGTTCAATATTGGGTTGTATGTATTGGGTCCCTGTGAAGCATCGATAAGGCGGCTCTTGAAATGCACTCGTTTCAGTGTTCGCCTTCTTGAAAAGACTTTCCAGCAAGAGGCTGTATATTTCACACTTAGAGCCTTTTAGCTCAGTTCCTTTGGTCCACGAGTATACAATCAAACACAACATCATTGGTGAGTACAAATGCTTTAACAAGTCAAAGTTCCATACATACGATTCAAATTCAGATTGTTTTTGGTCTAAATCTTGGCTACCCTTAAACTCTTTCATACACCCCAGGATTTTTCTGCTCACCTCAAACACGTTGTTGACTCCATCAAGTTGCAGCAGCTTGCAAATCTGCGAGTCAAGTATTTTCGCTTGTGTCATCTTCCAAGGTCGTGTAGTTATCAACAAAACGCACAAACTGTGTACGTCTGCCAGTGTTGGAAGGTTGTGATGATCTCCTGTACCGGTCCATTCATCTAGACCATCCAGTAATACCAAGCAACGTTCACGTTTCATGATCTCATTTAGTAGTCTGTATGCCTTTTCGCGATCTTCTTCAGATGAGTATATACTGTCAACTATCTGTGTATTTATCATTTTTTCGATTTCAAACTGATTAACTGATTCCCTCAATGTTACATGGAAGACATATTTAAAGTCTTTCAGAGACGATAAATCGTCAAAGACATTGTCTTCCAGAGACGATAAATCGTCAAAGACATTGTCTTCCAGAAACGATAAATCGTCAAAGACAACGTCTTTCAGAGGCGATAAAACGTCAAAGACATTGTCTTCCAGAGACGGTAAATCGTCAAAGACATTGTCTTCCAGAGACGATAAATCGTCAAAGACATTAGTGTATCTCATCTGTGTATTAGAACTTAATCTAGTGGTCTTGTCGTCAATTGGCAGCGTCGTCTCGGCTGGTTGTTCTGATGTTATAGTACACCAGTCTATTATCAATTTTGCAAGAAAAGTAGATTTCCCATAACCTGCTTCCCCTTGAATAAATATATGTTGATTCGGTTTGGTATCCGATAAAAAAATATTTTTGAATTTCAAAATTTGTACACCAGTTTTCTTGAAAACCCCTTTTTCCTTAGCCATTAGTTGTATATTCGGCGGCATATAAATATCAAGTAACTGTTCCTCAGCCCAGTCATCCAATGGGAAGATATTTACATGACAGAAACGTTTCCTGTAATACTTTGTCAAAGCTCCAAGTATTTCTGAAATCATGATATGGAAAATACTCAAAATTGGCTACGGATCACTTTTTATTTTCACAGTATCTTCAATTTTAGATTACGTTCATTTTAAATTGTTATTTTGCAGATGTTGTTATTAGAATGTGTGTTTTTGATTTTATTTTAATGTATTGATTTATCATTGATGATTGACCCTGGCTGAATCTAGCTATGGGTGAACTTCAAATTACACATACCATAAAAAGTGATCCTTAGAACATGTTGAATAATATATTTGGCATACATTAAAACAAAAGACTCTTCCTAATTATATTTAGCATAATTCAATACTTAATTCATGTTCGTACAAATATACCTCATTTTATAATTCGATGTTTGCAAACACATGTGTGAAGTTCCATATAATACCTGTAGTAGAAACAATTCTTTGGAAAAGTTTCACGTTAACTGTTACCAGAACATTATGAGGACGCCGACGCAAACATTAGGATGAGTAGTATACATGTACTTTTGACTATTTGGTGAATAACCGAGTTTAAAAACGGCTCTTTTTATATCGAAGTCGTAGTGATCCGTATACATTTTGAAAATTAATGTTAAATTAATTTATTTAGCCCCAAACTCATATACTCTACAATAAAAGCGAACATAGAACTACTAAGTTATCTTGAATAGTATCATGATCTGGTTTGATTACATATTTGTACTCCCTGCAGAGCCTTTGAACAGCAATTGATTATCTGTATCTCAATCATCCAAAGTTGGCCAGGACAACAAGGTCACATTTTTACCAGATGCAGCTCGGAATATTCAATGAATAGACATGCAAAAATCTGAGTCGAATGTGTTTAAAACATGGTCTATACTAATATATATTAATTTACTTAACAATTAAATTAGTGGCCAAATACTAATTATCGTAATCGCAGACTATTACCAAGTGTTCATACTGATACGTTTTATTCATCATTCACTGACATATAATGCAATCAGTAAGTTATACCATTATACATGAGTGGATTTATATGTTGTTTTGGGCCAAATAATAAAGTTAAATTCTTGCTGTTTCGAAATTGTATAATGAAATGATAAAACGTTTGTTATACCTTCACAGGACTTTTTATACGTTGTTTCAGTGAAAGTAGTATTTCCAAACTGTTCTTGGATGTCCTTAATGCATTTTTCTGCTTGTTTATCTAAGCACTGTTTGTGTCTACTGGCGTGTTCATCTATGCCCTGTTTGTGTCTATCAGCGTGTTCATCGATGCTCTGTTTGTGTCTACCAGCGTGTTCATCCATGTCCTGTTTTTGTCTATCAGCGTGTTCATCCATGCCCTGTTTGTCTCTATCAGCGTGCTCATTCAGGCCCTGTTTGTGTCTATCAGCGTGTTCATCCATGCCCTGCTTGAGTCTTCTGGTGTGATCATCTATGCCTTGTTTTTTACTGTTGACGTGTTCATCGATATCCTGTTTATGTATATTTGCCTGTTTTGCGAGCTCTTGCTTACAATTGCTCATAAAATCTTTAATGTTATCAATACACAATTCTGTGTTTACTCTAAGGTCATTCACTGATGCGTCAACAACGTCTTTTGCAATACCTTTCAAGTGTTGTTTCAAAGTTGTTCCAACAGCATCCAGGAAACACATCATCTCTGTTGTAGTCAACAGTAATGTGTCTTTTTCCAACTGTTATATCAAATAAAAACAGTTATATTTAATCACAAAACAGCTAAATGTTTAATCAATGACATGTTTTCCTGATGGTAAAAGGAAGAAACAAATTAGTGAAATGGAGGTGTATTTCAGTGCACTTAAGTTTCTCATTAGATACTTTACTTGGTACAGACAGCCAATGAGTATGTTCTTTACTTAATATTGAAGGCAATGATAACTCGTAAAGTGTGGTTTAGTTCCATATTAAATTATTTAATTTATTAATCATAAATAATTGTGTGGTTTAGTTCCCAATTAAATACTTAACTTGATATAGAAGCCAATGATACAATACTAATGTTCATGAATTTATTTGAGTATATATACTTCAAGGTGGTATTCTCATCTTGAATTGAGTTTCAATATAGTAAACATTTGTGTAACCTCTAACTGTAAGAGACCATTTTAAACTCGGCTGACATATCATAAGAACAACCTTCCAGGGAAGGTTTCAGGTTTCACGATGATTGAGCAAAAAGTAAGACTTTTTGCAAGATTTAGTTAGTTCAATCCTATTTTAGGTCGATTTCATCAAAAGCCTCAAGCTAATTGAAACGCTCTCGAGTCCGTTTCCTGGGCCTGTAACCAGTACTTGGTGTCTTAAGTTGTCTAATGAACGCGCCTTCACAGGGGATCGAACTCATGACCCCCCTGTCGCTAAGCGCACACCATATGCATTGCACCACGACAAGAATTATTGTACTATTATAGCAAATTGTCCGATCGATAACCGTACCTTTTGATTACCATAACATGTATCAAACTTGGCCGGGATATTACAAGATTAAATATGTTTGCAACATTTTTTTAAGATTCGGTAAAAGGTGTAACTACCAGATTGTTAACTCTTTTTCATAGTGAGCATAGTTAATAATATTATATAACAGTCCCACCCATAAGCAGACATGTTGTTCTGATGGGAATAATTACTTGTAATGCCGAGATATCAAGATAATAAATATCGTAGCAAGTTTTTTGATGATATATAAAATCTGTATAATCACCCAAACAGTTCGCTGATCAAACCCGCCCTAATAATTCAGTCAAATTTTCAAAAATTTGGTCACTCAATGTGGCGACTAATGTAAAAAATGTAAATGCTGACGACGCACAACAATAACAGACAAAAGTGACCACAAAAGCTCTTCATGAACGGTATGTGCCCTTATAAGCTCAAAACGTTATAGTGATGGTGCTTTGTCTGTTTCATATGAGTATCTAATGGTGAAAAGACATGACACAATATGTTATTCTATTATTCGTTTACAATTATAAGCAAGGAAAGGCTTTAAATGACAAGACATAACGCTAATACACTACCTGCGCTAATTTCACCACAGCATTTTTGGCAACGTTATCTTGACTGAGATGGCTTGAATCTTTCAGCAGGTTGTTCAATGTTGTGAAATAGTCTTGAAGATCGACATCAGTAACTTCCATTAGCGAAGAGTGCCGCACAGCTTTATGGACTTCACGAGCCTAGTATGGAAACACACTGTCTTAAGATGTTAAATATTTTGCAAATGTGACAGTTATCCTATTGAGAAAACATGCACATCAATTAGTTTGTGAGCGTTTGTATATCATATCGCCCCATTAGTGCAAAAAGGTACCATGTGCCTATTAATTTCAATGTCAGATGATGCCTTTTTTGCACCAATGGGGCGAATGTAATGCAAAACAAACACGTCCTCTTTAAACTTCTACTATTAAATAGCGCGTCAAATAGAGCTCCGCAATTATTCAGTTTTTGTTTTATTTTTTTGGAAACCTTTGAAAAAAGCTCATAAAAGCTAAGTTATGTACACTGTTTTTAGTCGTCAATTCCGTGCAATTCGTGTTTGTAGTGTTAGATCCTTTGAACGTAGAGTTATAAATGTCAATTTCACATCATTGTACATTCATGTATGCGTATAACTCCTGAAATACTATATTTAAAGTATTTGGTAGAAAATACACTATCTTTGTCAGAAGGCACTGGAGTTCTTACCTTATACAGGAGGCATGCAGGCTTGTTTAGGGTTGGCTTTCCCTTTGTTATTGGAAAAGAAAACTTGCTATCAAAGCGTGTGCAGTTTAGCATAAAACTGACGACGCCGTTGAAGTCTGTATCTTGAATCGATATCTTGTCAGCATAGCCATCTGTTTGGATGTAACATTTCGCTATTTCCCAATAGTGCGTTTGCCATAATGGCGCTGATGTATTATTCCAAGAACATTTTTTGTACCGATGTTCCTTGATAATTGCCTGGCAAACTTTATCACAAATCTGGTTTGGACATTTTTGGTTTCGCAGTAAATTTGTTGTGTTACAGCTGGTGCAAGTAGCTGATTGTGACTTAAGAGTAGATGTTACTTGGCTGTAAATGTGCTGGTGAAAAGTCTGAGCCTCGTTGTCAGCTAAGTGCTCCAAGCCAGACTTCGCAATGTCTATTGCTAGCCATGCCTTGAGCCAGTTCGACCGTTCCTTCTCCTTAAACACATCAGCTAAACTCGCCATAATCTGAACATCAACAAAGTGGTCTTCATAGAGTCAACTTTTGGCATAGAAACAAGCCATTGTTCAGTGTCACCTATTAAACATAATTTAAACATGATTAAACACAGTAATAATTATATATAACATTTGGGTGATAAGCATGCTCTACAATTAGAATATGTCCTCTGTAATGTCAGATGGAAGGGGCACATTAATTAACCTAACGATGGCAGACTACACCATAAGAAAACATCCTATGAAAGTCCAGATTAAAGGAGCACAATAATTAAAATAAGTGTTTTGCAGGCTACACATTAAGCATACGTTCTATGACAAGCACAGATGAAAGGAGCACACTTATTAACATTAAGCTGGTTGCACACCACAAAAAAAACATACATAGGTTTCAATAGACCAAAATTATATTATGTTGAGAAAGAAGATCGAATTTTTTTTTACTGGAGCAAATTACATTTTTTGCATCTATTTGACCCAATAAAATTATGTCCAAAGAGTCTACATTAATCCATTCAAAAGGCCCTGTTATCGTTTTTAAAGCCGCCGGAGTTGATATTTCTAACAACAATTCGGTTACCTCGACTGACCAAAATTTATCAGTATTCTTCAGATACTTTTTAAAGCGTAACTCTTCCATGCTGATTTTTGCAAAAAAATGTGGCAAAAATGCCCAAAGCATCAAAAATACGAAAGCGCCAATTTCATAACAAAGAAGAACTACTAAATAACACAAGCAATTTTCAAACGAATTATGTATACAGATAGCTCTAGCAAAAAAATAAAACATGTTTTGTCTAAATGAATAAACAATGATGAGGATCATTGTGTATTGAATACCATGTTTGTAAAAAGTCCGAATGCAAGCCGATTGCGTGAATACGATTTCTCAGATTAGAGCGAATTCAATAATGCAGATTCGTGGATTGAAAACAAAAATAGTTTTAATCAAGCGCGATATATGTTTATTGAAATGTGTCGAATAATATGCATAAATATTAACAAAAAAAACACGCTGCAAAAAAAACATTACGCTGCTATGTCCTGTTTGTTTGCTTGTCCGATTGTAAACGGGTAATGACATGGTTATTCATCATTCATGCAAATGGCGTAGTAAACAATGATTCAATATTCGCGTGGTTTTACATGTGACCCGCGCGTGTTTAAATTTAGATTTAAAAATTTAACGTTTTGAACATCTGATATAAATACAAACACATTTCGACTCATAATCACTTTTTTGCGACATATAACAACAATGGGAAAATATACCAACATCAACTCGTGAGGCTTTTATGTATTCACCCCATAGTATTTTAAACACAGGTGTGGCTATTATATTAATTATTAAAAAATATCATGTTGAATTAAAAGTAATCAAATTCTAGCAAACAATCAATTTCTCTGGAAAACATGCATAATAAAAAATATATATCTATCAAATTATTCAACTCAAAATTAACCGACAATAGGGTGCATCGCTTTGAACAGCCATTACTTCATCAATTATGCAGCGATTTCAATGAAATTTCTGGAACTATACATATCTTGTAATTTGTTTACAAATGCTTGATCACATGTTTAAATATAGCACGATACACAACTCGCTTGACCTACTCGTCGTCGATTCCAGGGTATGATTTCAAGAAGACCATAAAATGAACCGTTAATATTAATTAAAAAAGAAAAATACAGCTTAAGTTCATTATGAGTTGCTCCAACATCGGTATTGATTTGACCATTTCGTTAATACTTGTTGATACATATCGCTAATTACACATGAATAAACCATAAACTTGCATATGCATACCGTAATACAACAACTTTATTTCCAATATACTTATGTTAATTTAATAGTATCAATTGCATATGGATATTTAAAATGTAACCTTCCTTTCAAATTATCCGAGACACAGTTACAATATCAATTGAGCTCAAAAGCACACAAATGTATGCCAGTACAACTGAAATGCATCTGGGTATTATCCTAGCGTATTCATACCCGTAGAGTCGTTTTGGTCATGCCTTGTTGATTCTTTTGAACACGTACAAATACGCGAAATTTGATCTATCGTTTTACACAATAGTCATCAATATGCTGCGGTTTGAAAATCTTAAGTGGCATTATTGTTGGCGATGTTTGATGCAACTCTTTTATTGTTATATGTTATACAAATTGAAGCGGTTCCATACTAAGATTGTTGAACTAATTTCAAAAATTACATGTTAGAGATTATTTTTAATGGCAAAAAGTTATTATTTTATAAATACGGAAACAAAAATAAACTTGGTTTTGTTCGTATACGGTTATGGCATTTCCATTACGTCCGAGACAGACAGTGTATGCTAAGTGTCTTTGAAACTACTTTTATTTGTACGTTTAAACGCATTGTATGTGATTGGTTATTGTTAAATACGTATCATTTTCTTTCAATCATTTGACACGGTATTACAAATGAAGTAAACAATTTATTCTGCTCGATTTCGCCATTTGTGTTACTACAACCAAACAAATAAATTGAAGATGTTTTAGTAGTAGCAGTTGTAGTAGTAGTAGTAGTAGTAGTAGTAGTAGTAGTAGTAGTAGTAGTAGTAGTAGTAGTAGTAGTAGTAGTAGTAGTAGTAGTAGTAGTAGTAGTAGTAGTAGTAGTAGTAGTAGTAGTAGTAGTAGTAGTAGTAGTAGGAGTAGTAGTGTTAGTAGTAGTGGTTGTAGTAATAATTATACTAATTATAATAATATTATTATTATTGTTTTTTTTAATTTTGCATAATAATAATATTATTATTATTATCATTAATATTTAGTTTTAATACAAAAATATAATTACAATAAAGATTAATAATATTAACATGCGTTAACAAATGTATGAAATGGTCTGAATTTAAGTATCTAGTATCTAGTTCTACAACTATTTGAAATGTTACTTTAACATACCATGTATTGAGCATACTCATCAGTTAATTATCTTATTTAAACATGCAGTAATAACCGCATGATGTGCCTTTATTTGGTGGCCTCATGTGTTATTATTGACTGAGTTGTGTGATCTTCAATATATTGATTGAGTGAACCGATTATATTTATTTCTGGAGACCTTTAGAATGATGATGATAATGATGCCGACGACGACGACGAAAAAGACGACGACGACGATGTCGATGATGATGATGATGATGATAATGATTCTGATGATGATGATGAGGAGGAGGAGGAGGAGAAGAATGATAATAATGATGATGATGATGATGATGATAATGATGATGATGATGATGATGATGATGATGATGATGATGATGATGATGATGATGATGATGATGATGATGATGATGATTATGATGATGATGATGATGATGATTATGATGATGATTGCGAACATTTGCAGTGTATCTTGATGAGCTGTTTGTAAACTAAAGCGAAATCGAAAGTATGGTGCCCTAGATTGAACAATTATAAACGCTCACCCATTAAAATATCAATATTGTTAACAACAATGTATTTCTCATGAGTTTTTTTAAACGCCCTTGATAAAGTCAATATCCGCATTTACATTTGCATAATGATAAATTATGAGTACATTCTCGAATCTTAATAAAGTATCGCATCGCATCCCGAAAATCCGAAATAAACATTTTTATTGCAACACAAATGTACATGTAAACGATTATTCAAAGTACTTACTGCCTATACGTATGGCTGCTTCCAAGTTCCATGTTCATTAGAAAAACTATTCATATTAAACTTTAAATAATAAAATATAAAATGTATTCAAAACAAATACCTCTCTTTACTTCTGTGTTAACAATCCGTTTCAACACTCGTACGTGAAATCGAAATCGAAAGTATCGTTCTGTATGGTTTACTAGGGTATTTCCGTTAGCGTATTTTGTTGATTAGTCATTGTTTAAGGCAATCTGAACGCATCGGACAGTGGGCTACACCACGCCGTCTCTCTGATGTACGTAGGCGGCCGGCATATTGGATTTGGAACTACTTTAGACAACAAGATGGCGGCCTTCTCGTAAAGAGGAAAAATTAAAATGTGTCTTTTAGCTCGTCTTTTTCAAGATAACATTCTTTAAGTAATAATTTAATGTAGATCTGTGAATTCCCACAACGTACTTAAAAACTTGTTAAAATTTAAAGATGCCATTACTGACATACTGATAGGAGTACTTATAGTATTGACATCGAGTAAATTAAAAATTAAATCGACTGTTTTCGTTGTATTTTGAATTTTTGTGAGATACGAGGATTGCTTACATAAACATGATAAAGTATGTAACACATCACTCATTGTATGAGTATGGATGGCCGAGTGGTCTAAACGGTAGACTTTTACTCCATGGGGTCAATGCGCTATGGTTCAAGCCCGTTTGAGGGTTACTTCTATATTTTTATTCAATTTTATTCTTGTCTTTTTTATTGCAGCTTTTTAGATCCAAAGTTTGCATTTATCAAAACAGCATAGAGTCTATAATGAAAAAAAAATTTTGGGGAGTTCTTATGTTATAGTTAGATTTTGTGACTTATCAATTTAAAGTATTTAATAACAAACTTCAATACATGTCTAATCTGTGAAAACGTCCCTTTGAAATTGCTAGTTTTCCTCTTACATGCCCTTGTATTTTAAGATAGAATACTTTCCTCTCCAGAGGAAAGAGGTATGGGTTTAAATCCCATCGGGGGCTTCAGAGGATGATCCATTTTGAGACAAATGTTAATATTTGCTTTAGTGTATCCCAAAATTAACCTAATATTAAATATATAACTGTGAAAGATAATTCAAAATAATGTTTGTTTCTATATACATTGTGATCCATGGACATGAACATTCAATTATGCAAGAAACATGTATGATTTAAGGGAAGAATATGACAGCAAACTTAGAATGGACATTTATTTTAGATTGTTAAGTAACTAAAACTATAAATGTTGTAAAGCTTGTCAAGTTGTGTATGTCGTCCTTGCTTCTGGACAGCAGAACAGTTAAGGCATAAATGATTACTCTTTTTCTTTAGAATCAACATTGATGCATTATTACTTAAGCAAAGTTGAACTTTTAAAAAACTCTATGAATTGGGAACTGAATTTTTCATGTTTCTCTGCTTTTTATTTACCTGTCATGAACATAATGTTACTGGTGAACAAATGCCTTCTCTCTTTACACTTTACAAGGAGATGGTGTTTTTCATAAATATCCAGGTTAATTTGTATAAATACCGGGTAAGACCTCGTAACATATTTATATACATGTCAGCAATACATTTATGATGATGACATTATGTGTTTCGCTGTAAATTTACAGAGAAAATATACTACAGCCGCATGTCAACAGAGTTGTTAAAAGGGCATTTAGACAGTATTGTCCCTGACTTTTGCCCATTTTGACATATTCTTATAAACAAGAGGGCCACGATGGCCCTGTATCGCTACACTGCTAAAAATAGGCTAAAACAAATATTTCTCAGCATGTGCAAATACTTAAATATAGGCCCTATTTAAGCACATGAACAATTTTGTGACCCCCTGGGCTGGTTAAAATTTAACCCCAGGGGCATAATTTGAGCAAACTTTGTAGAGGACTTCTATACCTCACTACTTACAAAATGTGGTAGCCCTTGGTCCTAGAGTTAAGGATAAGAATATGTTAACAGTTTTCACAAAATAAGCAAGATATAAGCGTATATAATGTTCAATTTTGTGACCCGCGGGTCAGGGTCAAATTTGACCCAAAGGTCATAATTTGAACAACCTTGGTAGAGGACTACAAGATGTTACTGCATACCAAATTTGGAAGCTGTAGTACGAATGGTTTCATCGTAAGATTTTTAAAGATTTCACAAAATAGGCGCTTCATAAGCGTTTATTCAATTTTGTGACCCCAGGGGCAGGGTCAAAGTTCACCCCAGAGGCATTATTTGAACAAATTTGGTAGAGGTTTATTAGATGCCACTACATACCAAATTTGGTAGCCCAAGGCCCAATCGTTATGAACAAAAAGATTTTAAAAGTTTTCACAAAATAGGCCCCATATAAGCGTATGTTCAGTTTTGTGACCCCCGGGCAGGGTCAAATTTGACCCAAGGGATAAAATTTGAACAAATTTGGTAGAGGACTAAACACTGTATTATGTGAATTGGGAATAAGACATCAAACTGGGAATTGACATCATTTAAGTGATTTTCTCAAACAAGACTTTTCATTTCATGATCTACATATATTTTTGTAATATATTATCTATAATTTAAGCTTAATAAGAAATTTTCCATGACTTTTTCATTGACAGTGATTGAAATTTTATCATTTAAATTGTATTTTTAAAATGTGTCCATGCGCTGCATTGACACAGTTTCATTTCATGAGGATTTTTTTTAATTAATATAAAATCCAGTTTTGAAGAAAAATCAATTTAAATGATGCTATTATATATGCAAGTATATGTTTTAATCATAATTTGTAAAACTAGATAAATACAACAGATAAAACTGCATATTATGCACTTTTGATACCGGTAAAACACAATTTATTCCCAAATTGATGTCTTATTCCCAATTCACATAATACAGTGTTACTATTAGATTTCACTACATACCAAATTTGATAGTCCTAGGCCGGATGGTTATGGAAAAGAATATATTTGAAGTTTTTACAAAATAGGCCTTATATAAGCATATGTTCAATTTTGTTACCCCCCGGGGCAGGGTCAAATTTGACCCCAGGGATAAAATTTGAACACATTTGGTAGAGAACTATAAGATGTCACTACTTACAAAATTTGGTAGCCCTAGGCCGAATGTTTATGGACAAGAAGTTTTTTAAGTTTTCACAAAAAAGGCTCCATATAAGCGTATGTTCAATTTTGTGACCCCCAGGGCTGGGTCAAATTTGACCCCAGGGGCATAATTTGAACAAACTTGGTAGAGGACTATAAGATGTCACTACATACCAAATTTGGTAGTCCTAGACCCAATGGTTATGGACAAGAAGGTTTTAAAGTTTTCACAAAAAATTAGCCCTTTATAAGCATATATTTAATTTTGTGACTCCCGGGGCAGTTTCAAATTTGACCCCAGGGTCATAATTTGCACAAACTAAGAAGAGAACTATTACATGTTACTACATACCAAAATTTGGTAGCCCTATGCCATACAGTTATGGACAAGAAGTTTTTTAAGTTTTCACAAAATAGGCCTTATATAAGCATATGTTCAATGTTGTGATCCTCGGCGCAGGGTCAAACTTGACTCAAGGGGCATAATTTGAACAAACTTGGTAGAGGACTATAAGATGTCATTACATACCAAATTTGGTAGCCCTAGGTCCAATGGCTATGGACAAGAATATATTTGAAGTTTTCACAAAATAAGCACTTTATAAGCATATATTCAATTTTGTGACCCCCGGGGCAGTTTCAAATCTGAACAAACTTGGTAGAGGACTATAAGATGTCATTATGCCAAATTTGGTAGCCCTAGGTCCAATGGCTATGGACAAGAATATATTTGAAGTTTTCACAAAATAAGCACTTTATAAGCATTATATACAATTTTGTGACCCCCTGGGCAGTTTCAAATCTGAACAAACTTGGTAGAAGACTATAAGATGTCATTACATACCAAATTTGGTAGCCCTAGGTCGAATGGCTATGGACAAGAATATATTTGAAGTTTTCACAAAATAAGCACTTTATAAGCATATATTCAATTTTGTGACCCCCGGGGCAGTTTCAAATTTGACCCCATGGGCATTATTTTAACAAATTAAGAAGAGAACTATTACATGTCACTTCATACTAAATTTGGTAGCCATATGCCATACAGTTATGGACAAGAAGTTTTTAAAGTTTTCACAAAATAGGCCTTATGTAAGCATATGTTCAATTTTGTGACCCTCGGGGCAGGGTCAAACTTGACCCCAGGGGCATAATTTGAACAAACTTGGTAGAGGACTATAAGATGTCATTACATACCAAATTTGATAGCCCTAGGTCCAATGGCTATGGACAAGAATATATTTGAAGTTTTCACAAAAAAAGCACTTTATAAGCATATATTCAATTTTTTGACCTCCGGGGCAGTTTCAAATCTGAACAAACTTGGTAGAGGACTATAAGATGTCATTACATACCAAATTTGGTAGCCCTAGGTCCAATGGCTATGGACAAGAATATATTTGAAGTTTTCACAAAATAAGCACTTTATAAGCATATATTCAATTTTGTGATCCCCGGGGCAGTTTCAAATTTGACACCATGGGCATTATTTTAACAAACTAAGAAGAGAACTATTACATGTCACTTCATACTAAATTTGGTAGCCATATGCCATACAGTTATGGCCAAGAAGTTTTTAAAGTTTTCACAAAAAAAGGCCATATATAAGCATATGTTCAATTTTGTGACCCCCGGGGCAGTGTCAAATTAGACCCCAGGGGCATAATTTGAACAAATTTGGTAGACTACTATTAGATGTCTTTACATACCATATTTTATAGCCCTAGGCCCAATGGTTATCAACGAGGAGATTTTGAAAGTTTTCACAAAATAAGCCTTAAAGAAGCAATTTTCAATTTTGTGACCCCCGGGGCAGGGTCAAATTTGACCCCAGGTGCATAATTTGAACAAATTTGGTAGAGGACTATTAGATGTCTCTACATACCAAATTTGATAGACCTAGGCCCAATGGCCATGGACGAGAAGATTTTGAAAGTTTTCACAAAATAGGCGTTAAATAAGCAATTTTCAATTTTGTGACCCCCGGGGCAGGGTCAAATTTGACCCAGGGGCATAATTTGAACAAATTTGGCCAGTGGAGCTAAAAACTGATTCTTTGTTTAGCGTGCAAAGGGTATGGAGGAACATTTGTTGGTGCCTTTTAAAAAAGTTGTTTCATTGTGTGGAAAATTGAGTTAAAAAATGTATACACAATGCCTAATATGTGGCAAATTCCAACAATGTCTGTGGTTTTTCATGTAAAAACAAGAGATGTGTTTGTCAGAAACATAATGCCCCCTATTGCACCGCTTTGAAGCCCTATATTTCACCTTTAAGGTTGACCTTGACCTTTCAGTACTCAAAATGTGCAGCTCCATGAGATACACATGTATGCCAAATATCAAGTTGCTATCTTCAATATTGCAAAGGTTATAGGAAATGTTTAAGCTTTCGGACAGACAGTTAGCACATATAAGTTGGTTTTACAAATTCACTGAGTGTAAACATTGGGCACTTATATAGCTCAAAGTGACTGGGAAACAAATTCTTGTGTTCTGATTTACACTTGCAAAATTCAAAGTAAAGAATGGTAATTGTTCTCTTATTGCCAACAACTGCATAAATCTTAACATTGTAAATTGGTTGTTTTGTCTTTATTACTACTTTTGTACATTCTTTTGTATTGCCCTCTTTATATTAACTTTCAACATGTATATTATATCCAGTAATTGTAGATATCAGATGTTTTGTGATGTAAATGTGTAGGGTTCTTGTTTCTTTTCACACCCATTTCCATTTCATAATGCCTTAACACCGATATAGGATATTAGTGATTTTTGATTATTGTATTTATGTAAACTTATTCTTTATGCTGATGAAAGTGTCATCCTTTATTTTCACAAAGATCCTAGTATCATCGGTAGTGTTTTTTGTAAAGAACTTGAAAATTGTATTAAATGGTTAGTGGATAACAAACTGCCTTGGAAAAACTGGATGTTTAGTGTTTGGTTCCAAAAGGAAATTATCTAAACTTCATTATTTTAATGTAAAATGCAATGATCACACTATTGTTTCTCAATCATCTGTTGAAAACCTTGGTTCAATATTCGAAGCTGATCTTTCTGCTACATCTATTGTTAATAATATTATTAAAAAGGTGAACTGAAGAATAAGATTCTTCAGGGGCGTAGCTAGCATTTTTTTTGAGGCCTGAATATGTTATATATATATATATAACCGGAATATATATTACTGTTGTTCAAATAAGTCATCAATAAAGTATTTGTACGTACATTTAAATGTGATGAAAAGATAGTAGTAAACATTGTGTAACTAATGCTCTTTATTAAAGAGTCTTTAATAATATATGCTAATTACTATTTGATCTCAAGACTATAGTCTCAAGTTTAAATTAACGATATTTTTATGCGTATTAATGCCACCATTTTTGTACATTTTCCACCCATCTATAGGGCCCCATTGGAAATAAGTTGCAAACCTTTCATGGGACATCCTGTGGTATATATATTATGTCTTGATTTCAACATCTTGTAACTACTTGTTATTTCAGATTTCTTCCAAATACACTGACTATTTACTTGTAACTGAATGTAAATGATTAACTTTGACTGTGATATTCAAAATGTGATATATCAATGCATTGTGATCCAAAACCTGTGATAATTGTTTTCCAATTGCTAAATGTTCTAAATTGACTGTATTGTATGATCTGTACTTGTATGACATATATATACATATGCATGAATAAATCAATATTTAGAAAAGTGTGACTGACACTGTTTCCAGACATATTACAGTTAAATTACTTCATGTCAGTAATGGCAGTCAGGGATGGAAAATATCTTTTTACAATTGTTGCCTGCACTGTCGACCATATTTAGTGCTTTTGTTTCTCATCTAAAGAGTAAAGACCCAAAACCATGGGCATGCCTGTGATATGTATCTTAAAGTTTCTTAGATATATAATATAAATTTTAACAACACCACTGCTCAGTTTTAACATTTCCAGTACAGTATGTCTTTTTTTGAGAGGCCGTTCTGAATTGAGTTCATTGCCAAGGGCAAAGTTATGCCTTAATATATTAATATTACCAAACTGAACATTGTTACACTGTCCCTAATTTTAATGGCACTTGATTGTTTAAGGCTTTGAAAAGATAGTTGCCTGGTCGGGATAACAACATCTGGATAAATGCCTAGGATAAAATATAAACAATATCTGCCAGAAGTACTGTATGGTTGCCATCATCAAATGTACAGAAAGAATCGTTTTTGAAATTCAATCAAGCCCCACTCATTCCATTCCATGAAACCTTTCAGGTGTCTCAATACTGATAATAGCCCCACTGAGGGCCTTATGGCTATGGTCCATATACAGTTTGTGACTGCCTGGCTGGTCACTATAATGCCATTGAGACCAACGTGGAGTTTACTATTTCTTATATTACACGGAAGAGTTTTCTCTGTACCATTGTACAGTGTTGTACGATTGTTTATGGTATAGAACATAAACATATTGATTAAATCTCAAAGATTGTTGCCGGCAGCCGAACATCAGCAATTTTGCAATGAATATAATTTAAGAAATACTGATTCTTTTAAGTTTGAATAATGTTGTTGTTTTCACTTCAATAAACAACTAATTGGCTTTCTTAACATTTTATTAAAATTTGAAAATTTTGCATGCAATAATATCTAATTTTAAACATTAACATTAATGAATATTCTATTATATTACTCCTTAAAGATATTGGTCCTTATATATCTGTATTACCGGTTGATTTAGTGCAAATTTATTGGTGTGTAACCCGAACTATATTTTCGGTGTAATATCTTCCGCCTAGAGGCGTTAGACATATCCTTCCACCAAATACACCCGAGAGACGATCGCCGATATGGCGGAATTGTCCGAGGTGTCCCGATTGTGTTTAAGGATGTTCGATCGTTTCCACTTTACGGTAATTGGTTCACTATATCGTGAAAATTAATTAAAAACCTTTATATATTTTCACGGTTTCAAAATATTAGGTTGGAATAAACGAGTGTAAATTCTAGTTTTACTGTTTTGATTATGCGCCTTTAAATTTTCGGCATTTACATATTTTCGAGATTTACTGCATTGAAACCAAGCGTTCGATTGCTTGACGTCACTTCGTGATCGACATCGATGAAACGCTTGCTTACGGATTTTTGGATTTTCTTTGCTTTGAAATTGACATTTTTGGGGTGATTTAAAAAAAACACACAAAAAAGACATTATCAAAATTGCTTAGAGTGAAAATATCTAACAAATTCATTCTTTCACCACCCCGCATAAGCCCCACGTGCATGTCCATTTGGTTTGTTTTGGTATTTTGTTGCAGATATTGAACTTAGCACATTTAAACCTTAAAGGGACATTTCAGCTTTAACAGGCCTAAAATGGCCTTCTTTGGACCGAAAACACCTGCGTGTGAAAATATGAAAAAAATGGCCAAACGTACAGATAATCCAGCCAAACTTATTACATGTGTGCAATATGAATAGGAAGATAAGAATATGCAAGAAAAACACATTTTAATCAGAAGATATTTTTCCTTTATAAACTAGCTTTAGGTAAAAAATGTAATATCATCTGCAAGTGCAAAATATGACTGGGAAAGCTGATTTTTGGTCATTTCTTAGCAAAAGAGAAGAAAATTAGTGCATTAAATGCATGAATTCAGATTATTTGACCTGGAATAGTTGTTTTTCAAGTTGACCCCCCACCCTTGTATAGCCAAATAATGGCTTAATTGCTTTCCGACTTAAATTCAAAGGCATTTTGGTTGACCGTGTAGCGTTATTGTGCTACATGCAGTCAGAATTCAACGCCAAGGACTCCGCAATCCAGTAACGCAACAATAGCTTGTGCGTAAAGCATGAACATTCAAACAGAGCCCCATTTTACCTACATGGAATGGCGGACATTTTTACAGTTTTGACAGTGCAACAGATGCTTAACTGAGCCAGCTTTCATATTTAGTACAATCATGCATATAACAAGCTTTATCACCTCATATTATTCATAGAAATACACTTAAAATACATAAATGCATGTTTTTTTCTTCATTTTATATCTATTTCTATTGGGTATTTTGACTTTTTCAGGTAGAAGAATGTCTGCGACTAAGCCGAGGGCCACTTGAGGATTGGGTTGTTGATGGTAAAACAGGTAATAATACTAATTTATTATCATGTACACAGGCAAATAAGCATATTTATGATGCTTAAGGTGTGAAATACTGTCCTAATCAGTTTTGTGGTCACTCAAACTCTTGCCGTCGTGCAATTCCCATGCAGTTTGTATCGATTATTCCGCGTCCTGACACGTAAAGCTCCTGCTCTGTTGGCAGCAGAAGTTGACACTCAACATGTTTATCCTTGTTCCTGAGCATGTATGCAGCACAGCTGAGTTGATTTGCTACTTGTTACCCTACAATTAGCTTGTGTTTGGTACTGTTTTCTCACAATATGCTTACAGTCATGGTTCCGGCTTGAGAAGATGTCGCGTCCGACTTAAACATAGGATTGTTGTAGCGAGTGTCCCCTTCATCGTTTACATTAGAGGGATCTTTTTGACAAAATTTGGCACTTTCAGCAACCAGTTTTGTTTTTTATTTGGTAAATGCTTCTCTCATTCAGTGATTTAAGGGCAGTATTGACTTTATTCGCTTGTCTTTGCATACAGAGGTGACATGGATCAATGATGTTTGATGTGCCGAGAATTCTGCGGGAAGCTGTGTCCCCAAAAGAAGTACTAGAAACCCCTTTCAGGAAGCCTGCATTGATCTGAGCTGCCTTTCTGCCCCTGTTACTACATGGAACCTCATTTCTAAGCTTAAAATGCTTGCCTACATATATGTATCTTGTTCATTTTAACCTTTCCGTCCATTCTATACCCCCAAAATGAGCATTTTTTCTTTCGCTTGGTTCTGAATCCCCATTTTTTACCCAGATTGCCCCCATAAAAATAGTCAAAAGTACTTATTTTGTGCCCAAAATATGAAATTTTGTATTCTCTTGAACCTCTAAATGAGAGCTGGCAATGCATATTGACCATCTGCTGCAGTTTAAAGGCACCCATGACATTATATGCTAGGATATATCATTGGCCTCTGGCAAATAAATGGGCTCCGAGCGACAAGGCACGTTTCAAGATTTCACACTTTTATTGGTGCTAAACAACAAGTTATTGGAAGCTTATTGATTTCTTCTCTTCAAAGTATCTTTGATCTCTCATTTGTACTAATTTGTTTATTGTCTTGGATGAAATTGGATTTTCTTTGCTTTGAAATTGACATTTTTGGGGTGATTTAAAAAAAAACTCACAAAAAAGACATTATAAAAATTGCTTAGAGTGAAAATATCTAACAAATTCATTCTTTCACCACCCCGCATAAGCCCCACGTGCATGTCCATTTGGTTTGTTTTGGTATTTTGTTGCAGATATTGAACTTAGCACATTTAAACCTTAAAGGGACATTTCAGCTTTAACAGGCCTAAAATGGCCTTCTTTGGCCCGAAACACCTGCGTGTGAAAATATGAAAAAAAATGGCCAAACGGACAGATAATCCAGCCAAACTTATTACATGTGTGCAATATGAATAGGAAGATAAGAATATGCAAGAAAAACACATTTTAATCAGAAGATATTTTTCCTTTATAAACTAGCTTTAGGTAAAAAATGTAATATCATCTGCAAGTGCAAAATATGACTGGGAAAGCTGATTTTTGGTCATTTCTTAGCAAAAGAGAAGAAAATTAGTGCATTAAATGCATGAATTCAGATTATTTGACCTGGAATAGTTGTTTTTCAAGTTGACCCCCCACCCTTGTATAGCCAAATAAGGGCTTAATTGCTTTCCGACTTAAATTCAAAGGCATTTTGGTTGACCGTGTAGCGTTATTGTGCTACATGCAGTCAGAATTAAACGCCAAGGACTCCGCAATCCAGTAACGCAACAATAGCTTGTGCGTAAAGCATGAACATTCAAACAGAGCCCCATTTTACCTACATGGAATGGCGGACATTTTTACAGTTTTGACAGTGCAACAGATGCTTAACTGAGCCAGCTTTCATATTTAGTACAATCATGCATATAACAAGCTTTATCACCTCATATTATTCATAGAAATACACTTAAAATACATAAATGCATGTTTTTTTCTTCATTTTATATCTATTTCTATTGGGTATTTTGACTTTTTCAGGTAGAAGAATGTCTGCGACTAAGCCGAGGGCCACTTGAGGATTGGGTTGTTGATGGTAAAACAGGTAATAATACTAATTTATTATCATGTACACAGGCAAATAAGCATATTTATGATGCTTAAGGTGTGAAATACTGTCCTAATCAGTTTTGTGGTCACTCAAACTCTTGCCGTCGTGCAATTCCCATGCAGTTTGTATCGATTATTCCGCGTCCTGACACGTAAAGCTCCTGCTCTGTTGGCAGCAGAAGTTGACACTCAACATGTTTATCCTTGTTCCTGAGCATGTATGCAGCACAGCTGAGTTGATTTGCTACTTGTTACCCTACAATTAGCTTGTGTTTGGTACTGTTTTCTCACAATATGCTTACAGTCATGGTTCCGGCTTGAGAAGATGTCGCGTCCGACTTAAACATAGGATTGTTGTAGCGAGTGTCCCCTTCATCGTTTACATTAGAGGGATCTTTTTGACAAAATTTGGCACTTTCAGCAACCAGTTTTGTTTTTTATTTGGTAAATGCTTCTCTCATTCAGTGATTTAAGGGCAGTATTGACTTTATTCGCTTGTCTTTGCATACAGAGGTGACATGGATCAATGATGTTTGATGTGTTGAGAATTCTGCGGGAAGCTGTGTCCCCAAAAGAAGTACTAGAAACCCCTTTCAGGAAGCCTGCATTGATCTGAGCTGCCTTTCTGCCCCTGTTACTACATGGAACCTCATTTCTAAGCTTAAAATGCTTGCCTACATATATGTATCTTGTTCATTTTAACCTTTCCGTCCATTCTATACCCCCAAAATGAGCATTTTTTCTTTCGCTTGGTTCTGAATCCCCATTTTTTACCCAGATTGCCACCATAAAAATAGTCAAAAGTACTTATTTTGTGCCCAAAATATGAAATTTTGTATTCTCTTGAACCTCTAAATGAGAGCTGGCAATGCATATTGACCATCTGCTGCAGTTTAAAGGCACCCATGACATTATATGCTAGGATATATCATTGGCCTCTGGCAAATAAATGGGCTCCGAGCGACAAGGCGCGTTTCAAGATTTCACACTTTTATTGGTGCTAAACAACAAGTTATTGGAAGCTTATTGATTTCTTCTCTTCAAAGTATCTTTGATCTCTCATTTGTACTAATTTGTTTATTGTCTTGGATGAAATTGGATTTTCTTTGCTTTGAAATTGACATTTTTGGGGTGATTTAAAAAAAAACACACAAAAAAGACATTATCAAAATTGCTTAGAGTGAAAATATCTAAGAAATTCATTCTTTCACCACCCCGCATAAGCCCCACGTGCATGTCCATTTGGTTTGTTTTGGTATTTTGTTGCAGATATTGAACTTAGCACATTTAAACCTTAAAGGGACATTTCAGCTTTAACAGGCCTAAAATGGCCTTCTTTGGACCGAAAACACCTGCGTGTGAAAATATGAAAAAAAATGGCCAAACGGACAGATAATCCAGCCAAATTATTACATGTGTGCAATATGAATAGGAAGATAAGAATATGCAAGAACTAGAAATGGCGCGGCAGAGGCCGACGCGTATCCCCACGCCGAATGTTTGACCTAGGTGTGCCCCAGGGTTGGTAATGGGGCCATGCATAGCTGAGATTGACCGTATTGTCATAAGAGAAGTTCATCATCAATTAGAAGTGAATTGGTGTAGAAATGAAGAAGTTATAGTAAAAGGCAATTTTGGGTGGGTGTGACATATGTGGGCAGGGCGCCCCAGGGTTGGTAATTGTGCCATGCATAGTTGAGATTGACCGTATTGTCATTAGAGAAGTTCAGTATCAATTTGAAGTGAATCGGTGTAGAAATGAAGAAATTATAGTAAAAGGCAATTTTGGGCGGGTGTGGTCTATGTGGGCGGGGCCCCAGGGTTGGTAATGGGGCCATGCATAGTTGAGATTGACCGTATTGTCATAAGAGAGGTTCAGTATACATTTGAAGTGAATCGGTGTAGAAATGAAGAAATTATAGTAAAAGGCAATTTTGGGCGGGTGTGGTCTATGTGGGCGGGGCCCCAGGGTTGGTAATGGGGCCATGCATAGTTGAAATTGACCGTATTGTCATAAGAGAGGTTCAGTATACATTTGAAGTGAATCGGTGTAGAAATGAAGAAATTATAGTAAAAGGCAATTTTGGGTGGGTGTGGTCTATGTGGGCGGGGCGCTCCAGGGTTGGTAATGGGGCCATGCATAGTTGAGATTGACTGTATTGTCATAAGAGAATTTCAATATCAATTTGAAGTGAATCGGTGTAGAAATGAAGAAATTATAGTAAAGGCAATTTTGGGTGGGTGTGGTCTATGTGGGCGGGGCCCCAGGGTTGGTTATGGGGCCATGCATAGTTGAGATTGACCCTAATGTCATAAGAGAAGTTCAGTATCAATTTGAAGTGAATCCGTGTAGAAATGAAAAAAATATAGTAAATGGAATTTTTTGGTGGGTGTGGCCTATGTGGGCGTGCGCCCCAGGGTTGGGATTGGGGCCATGCATAGTTGAGATTGACCCTAATGTCATAACAAAAGTTCAGTATCAATTTGAAGTGAATCCGTGTAGAAATGAAAAAAATATAGTAAATGGAAATTTTTGGTGGGTGTGGCCTATGTGGGCGGGGCGCCCCAGGGTTGGGAATGGGGCCATGGATGGTTGAGATTGACCGTATTGTCATAAGAGAGGTCCAGTATCAATTTGAAGTGAATCAGTGTAGAAATAAAGAAGTAAATGTAAAATAACCTAAAAAAATGAGTGATAATTTCTGACGCGGCCCCACCCCAACCCCTATAACTTTTGACCCAGGGGTCAGATCAAAATTCCAAATAGTGCAGGGTCGCACATATGCTCATAGCTACCATGTGTGTAAGTTTCAAGGTTCTAGTGCTTTTAGTGTAGGAGGAGATAGTGGCCAGGACGGACGGACAGACAGACGGACGGACGGACGGACGGACGGACGGACGGACGGCGGAGATAACCACAATATCCCCACCTTTTTTTCAAAAAGCGTGGGGATAAAAACACATTTTAATCAGAAGATATTTTTCCTTTAGGTTACAATATACTAAATCTTTTTGGAGTGCAATGCTATACTCTCTAAAAACATGAACATCATTTATTTGAAGACACGGTTCTCTGTAGGGTCACTTGCCATGACTTTATTTTAGTATATTTCTGTGTGCATGTGGCAGGGAAAACATTGTTGTTTACTAGAAATTCACCCTTTTATCTGAAGATTGGAGACTACATAAGACTTTGACAGATGGCGGGAAACCCTCATGAACTGGATAGAAGCCGGTAAATAGATGGCCGTAAAACAGTGACTTTTGATTCGTGGCGAGTTCTTTCTTACATGTCGCGTGACCTATCTTTTTTATTGCTTAAATCAATTCGGCTTGGAATGCTCTTCGAGAAAAGGTATGGTTATGAGGGTCTCTATGCGCAAAAGTTTGACTTTATTTTTCGTTAAAGTTATTGCATTTACATTGAATTTGTGTAGGAAATCTTTTACTATATTGTAACCTAAACTAGCATTAGGTAAAAAATGTAATATCATCTGCAAGTGCAAAATATGACTGGGAAAGCTGATTTTTGGTCATTTCTTAGCAAAAGAGAAGAAAATTAGTGCATTAAATGCATGAATTCAGATTATTTGACCTGGAATAGTTGTTTTTCAAGTTGACCCCCCACCCTTGTATAGCCAAACAAGGGCTTAATTGCTTTCCGACTTAAATTCAAAGTCATTTTGGTTGACCGTGTAGCGTTATTGTGCTACATGCAGTCAGAATTCAACGCCAAGGACTCCGCAATCCAGTAACACAACAATAGCTTGTGCGTAAAGCATGAACATTCAAACAGAGCCCCATTTTACCTACATGGAATGGCGGACATTTTTACAGTTTTGACAGTGCAACAGATGCTTTACTGAGCCAGCTTTCATATTTAGTACAATCATGCATATAACAAGCTTTATCACCTCATATTATTCATAGAAATACACTTAAAATACATAAATGCATGTTTTTTTCTTCATTTTATATCTATTTCTATTGGGTATTTTGACTTTTTCAGGTAGAAGAATGTCTGCGACTAAGCCGAGGGCCACTTGAGGATTGGGTTGTTGATGGTAAAACAGGTAATAATACTAATTTATTATCATGTACACAGGCAAATAAGCATATTTATGATGCTTAAGGTGTGAAAAACTGTCCTAATCAGTTTTGTGGTCACTCAAACTCTTGCCGTCGTGCAATTTCCATGCAGTTTGTATCGATTATTCCGCGTCCTGACACGTAAAGCTCCTGCTCTGTTGGCAGCAGAAGTTGACACTCAACATGTTTATCCTTGTTCCTGAGCATGTATGCAGCACAGCTGAGTTGATTTGCTACTTGTTACCCTACAATTAGCTTGTGTTTGGTACTGTTTTCTCACAATATGCTTACAGTCATGGTTCCGGCTTGAGAAGATGTCGCGTCCGACTTAAACATAGGATTGTTGTAGCGAGTGTCCCCTTCATCGTTTACATTAGAGGGATCTTTTTGACAAAATTTGGCACTTTCAGCAACCAGTTTTGTTTTTTATTTGGTAAATGCTTCTATCATTCAGTGATTTAAGGGCAGTATTGACTTTATTCGCTTGTCTTTGCATACAGAGGTGACATGGATCAATGATGTTTGATGTGTTGAGAATTCTGTGGGAAGCTGTGTCCCCAAAAGAAGTACTAGAAACCCCTTTCAGGAAGCCTGCATTGATCTGAGCTGCCTTTCTGCCCCTGTTACTACATGGAACCTCATTTCTAAGCTTAAAATGCTTGCCTACATATATGTATCTTGTTCATTTTAACCTTTCCGTCCATTCTATACCCCCAAAATGAGCATTTTTTCTTTCGCTTGGTTCTGAATCCCCATTTTTTACCCAGATTGCCACCATAAAAATAGTCAAAAGTACTTATTTTGTGCCCAAAATATGAAATTTTGTATTCTCTTGAACCTCTAAATGAGAGCTGGCAATGCATATTGACCATCTGCTGCAGTTTAAAGGCACCCATGACATTATATGCTAGGATATATCATTGGCCTCTGGCAAATAAATGGGCTCCGAGCGACAAGGCGCGTTTCAAGATTTCACACTTTTATTGGTGCTAAACAACAAGTTATTGGAAGCTTATTGATTTCTTCTCTTCAAAGTTTCTTTGATCTCTCATTTGTACTAATTTGTTTATTGTCTTGGATGAAATTGGATTTTCTTTGCTTTGAAATTGACATTTTTGGGGTGATTTAAAAAAAAACACACAAAAAAGACATTATCAAAATTGCTTAGAGTGAAAATATCTAACAAATTCATTCTTTCACCACCCCGCATAAGCCCCACGTGCATGTCCATTTTGTTTGTTTTGGTATTTTGTTGCAGATATTGAACTTAGCACATTTAAACCTTAAAGGGACATTTCAGCTTTAACAGGCCTAAAATGGCCTTCTTTGGACCGAAAACACCTGCGTGTGAAAATATGAAAAAAAAATGGCCAAACGGACAGATAATCCAGCCAAACTTATTACATGTGTGCAATATGAATAGGAAGATAAGAATATGCAAGAAAAACACATTTTAATCAGAAGATATTTTTCCTTTATAAACTAGCTTTAGGTAAAAAATGTAATATCATCTGCAAGTGCAAAATATGACTGGGAAAGCTGATTTTTGGTCATTTCTTAGCAAAAGAGAAGAAAATTAGTGCATTAAATGCATGAATTCAGATTATTTGACCTGGAATAGTTGTTTTTCAAGTTGACCCCCCACCCTTGTATAGCCAAATAAGGGCTTAATTGCTTTCCGACTTAAATTCAAAGGCATTTTGGTTGACCGTGTAGCGTTATTGTGCTACATGCAGTCAGAATTCAACGCCAAGGACTCCGCAATCCAGTAACGCAACAATAGCTTGTGCGTAAAGCATGAACATTCAAACAGAGCCCCATTTTACCTACATGGAATGGCGGACATTTTTACAGTTTTGACAGTGCAACAGATGCTTAACTGAGCCAGCTTTCATATTTAGTACAATCATGCATATAACAAGCTTTATCACCTCATATTATTCATAGAAATACACTTAAAATACATAAATGCATGTTTTTTTCTTCATTTTATATCTATTTCTATTGGATATTTTGACTTTTTCAGGTAGAAGAATGTCTGCGACTAAGCCGAGGGCCACTTGAGGATTGGGTTGTTGATGGTAAAACAGGTAATAATACTAATTTATTATCATGTACACAGGCAAATAAGCATATTTATGATGCTTAAGGTGTGAAATACTGTCCTCATCAGTTTTGTGGTCACTCAAACTCTTGCCGTCGTGCAATTCCCATGCAGTTTGTATCGATTATTCCGCGTCCTGACACGTAAATCTCCTGCTCTGTTGGCAGCAGAAGTTGACACTCAACATGTTTATCCTTGTTCCTGAGCATGTATGCAGCACAGCTGAGTTGATTTGCTACTTGTTACCCTACAATTAGCTTGTGTTTGGTACTGTTTTCTCACAATATGCTTACAGTCATGGTTCCGGCTTGAGAAGATGTCGCGTCCGACTTAAACATAGGATTGTTGTAGCGAGTGTCCCCTTCATCGTTTACATTAGAGGGATCTTTTTGACAAAATTTGGCACTTTCAGCAACCAGTTTTGTTTTTTATTTGGTAAATGCTTCTCTCATTCAGTGATTTAAGGGCAGTATTGACTTTATTCGCTTGTCTTTGCATACAGAGGTGACATGGATCAATGATGTTTGATGTGTTGAGAATTCTGCGGGAAGCTGTGTCCCCAAAAGAAGTACTAGAAACCCCTTTCAGGAAGCCTGCATTGAGCTGAGCTGCCTTTCTGCCCCTGTTACTACATGGAACCTCATTTCTAAGCTTAAAATGCTTGCCTACATATATGTATCTTGTTCATTTTAACCTTTCCGTCCATTCTATACCCCCAAAATGAGCATTTTTTTCTTTCGCTTGGTTCTGAATCCCCATTTTTTACCCAGATTGCCACCATAAAAATAGTCAAAAGTACTTATTTTGTGCCCAAAATATGAAATTTTGTATTCTCTTGAACCTCTAAATGAGAGCTGGCAATGCATATTGACCATCTGCTGCAGTTTAAAGGCACCCATGACATTATATGCTAGGATATATCATTGGCCTCTGGCAAATAAATGGGCTCCGAGCGACAAGGCGCGTTTCAAGATTTCACACTTTTATTGGTGCTAAACAACAAGTTATTGGAAGCTTATTGATTTCTTCTCTTCAAAGTATCTTTGATCTCTCATTTGTACTAATTTGTTTATTGTCTTGGATGAAATTGGATTTTCTTTGCTTTGAAATTGACATTTTTGTGGTGATTTAAAAAAAAAACACACAAAAAAGACATTATCAAAATTGCTTAGAGTGAAAATATCTAACAAATTCATTCTTTCACCACCCCGCATAAGCCCCACGTGCATGTCCATTTGGTTTGTTTTGGTATTTTGTTGCAGATATTGAACTTAGCACATTTAAACCTTAAAGGGACATTTCAGCTTTAACAGGCCTAAAATGGCCTTCTTTGGACCGAAAACACCTGCGTGTGAAAATATGCAAAAAAATGGCCAAACGGACAGATAATCCAGCCAAACTTATTACATGTGTGCAATATGAATAGGAAGATAAGAATATGCAAGAAAAACACATTTTAATCAGAAGATATTTTTCCTTTATAAACTAGCTTTAGGTAAAAAATGTAATATCATCTGCAAGTGCAAAATATGACTGGGAAAGCTGATTTTTGGTCATTTCTTAGCAAAAGAGAAGAAAATTAGTGCATTAAATGCATGAATTCAGATTATTTGACCTGGAATAGTTGTTTTTCAAGTTGGCCCCCCACCCTTGTATAGCCAAATAAGGGCTTAATTGCTTTCCGACTTAAATTCAAAGGCATTTTGGTTGACCGTGTAGCGTTATTGTGCTACATGCAGTCAGAATTCAACGCCAAGGACTCCGCAATCCAGTAACGCAACAATAGCTTGTGCGTAAAGCATGAACATTCAAACAGAGCCCCATTTTACCTACATGGAATGGCGGACATTTTTACAGTTTTGACAGTGCAACAGATGCTTAACTGAGCCAGCTTTCATATTTAGTACAATCATGCAAAGAACAAGCTTTATCACCTCATATTATTCATAGAAATACACTTAAAATACATAAATGCATGTTTTTTTCTTCATTTTATATCTATTTCTATTGGGTATTTTGACTTTTTCAGGTAGAAGAATGTCTGCGACTAAGCCGAGGGCCACTTGAGGATTGGGTTGTTGATGGTAAAACAGGTAATAATACTAATTTATTATCATGTACACAGGCAAATAAGCATATTTATGATGCTTAAGGTGTGAAATACTGTCCTAATCAGTTTTGTGGTCACTCAAACTCTTGCCGTCGTGCAATTCCCATGCAGTTTGTATCGATTATTCCGCGTCCTGACACGTAAAGCTCCTGCTCTGTTGGCAGCAGAAGTTGACACTCAACATGTTTATCCTTGTTCCTGAGCATGTATGCAGCACAGCTGAGTTGATTTGCTACTTGTTACCCTACAATTAGCTTGTGTTTGGTACTGTTTTCTCACAATATGCTTACAGTCATGGTTCCGGCTTGAGAAGATGTCGCGTCCGACTTAAACATAGGATTGTTGTAGCGAGTGTCCCCTTCATCGTTTACATTAGAGGGATCTTTTTGACAAAATTTGGCACTTTCAGCAACCAGTTTTGTTTTTTATTTGGTAAATGCTTCTCTCATTCAGTGATTTAAGGGCAGTATTGACTTTATTCGCTTGTCTTTGCATACAGAGGTGACATGGATCAATGATGTTTGATGTGTTGAGAATTCTGCGGGAAGCTGTGTCCCCAAAAGAAGTACTAGAAACCCCTTTCAGGAAGCCTGCATTGATCTGAGCTGCCTTTCTGCCCCTGTTACTACATGGAACCTCATTTCTAAGCTTAAAATGCTTGCCTACATATATGTATCTTGTTCATTTTAACCTTTCCGTCCATTCTATACCCCCAAAATGAGCATTTTTTCTTTCGCTTGGTTCTGAATCCCCATTTTTTACCCAGATTGCCACCATAAAAATAGTCAAAAGTACTTATTTTGTGCCCAAAATATGAAATTTTGTATTCTCTTGAACCTCTAAATGAGAGCTGGCAATGCATATTGACCATCTGCTGCAGTTTAAAGGCACCCATGACATTATATGCTAGGATATATCATTGGCCTCTGGCAAATAAATGGGCTCCGAGCGACAAGGCGCGTTTCAAGATTTCACACTTTTATTGGTGCTAAACAACAAGTTATTGGAAGCTTATTGATTTCTTCTCTTCAAAGTATCTTTGATCTCTCATTTGTACTAATTTGTTTATTGTCTTGGATGAAATTGGATTTTCTTTGCTTTGAAATTGACATTTTTGGGATGATTTAAAAAAAACACACAAAAAAGACATTATCAAAATTGCTTAGAGTGAAAATATCTAACAAATTCATTCTTTCATCACCCCGCATAAGCCCCACGTGCATGTCCATTTGGTTTGTTTTGGTATTTTGTTGCAGATATTGAACTTAGCACATTTAAACCTTAAAGGGACATTTCAGCTTTAACAGGCCTAAAATGGCCTTCTTTGGACCGAAAACACCTGCGTGTGAAAATATGAAAAAAAATGGCCAAACGGACAGATAATCCAGCCAAACTTATTACATGTGTGCAATATGAATAGGAAGATAAGAATATGCAAGAAAAACACATTTTAATCAGAAGATATTTTTCCTTTATAAACTAGCTTTAGGTAAAAAATGTAATATCATCTGCAAGTGCAAAATATGACTGGGAAAGCTGATTTTTGGTCATTTCTTAGCAAAAGAGAAGAAAATTAGTGCATTAAATGCATGAATTCAGATTATTTGACCTGGAATAGTTGTTTTTCAAGTTGACCCCCCACCCTTGTATAGCCAAATAAGGGCTTAATTGCTTTCCTGACTTAAATTCAAAGGCATTTTGGTTGACCGTGTAGCGTTATTGTGCTACATGCAGTCAGAATTCAACGCCAAGGACTCCGCAATCCAGTAACGCAACAATAGCTTGTGCGTAAAGCATGAACATTCAAACAGAGCCCCATTTTACCTACATGGAATGGCGGACATTTTTACAGTTTTGACAGTGCAACAGATGCTTAACTGAGCCAGCTTTCATATTTAGTACAATCATGCATATAACAAGCTTTATCACCTCATATTATTCATAGAAATACACTTAAAATACATAAATGCATGTTTTTTTTCTTCATTTTATATCTATTTCTATTGGGTATTTTGACTTTTTCAGGTAGAAGAATGTCTGCGACTAAGCCGAGGGCCACTTGAGGATTGGGTTGTTGATGGTAAAACAGGTAATAATACTAATTTATTATCATGTACACAGGCAAATAAGCATATTTATGATGCTTAAGGTGTGAAATACTGTCCTAATCAGTTTTGTGGTCACTCAAACTCTTGCCGTCGTGCAATTCCCATGCAGTTTGTATCGATTATTCCGCGTCCTGACACGTAAAGCTCCTGCTCTGTTGGCAGCAGAAGTTGACACTCAACATGTTTATCCTTGTTCCTGAGCATGTATGCAGCACAGCTGAGTTGATTTGCTACTTGTTACCCTACAATTAGCTTGTGTTTGGTACTGTTTTCTCACAATATGCTTACAGTCATGGTTCCGGCTTGAGAAGATGTCGCGTCCGACTTAAACATAGGATTGTTGTAGCGAGTGTCCCCTTCATCGTTTACATTAGAGGGATCTTTTTGACAAAATTTGGCACTTTCAGCAACCAGTTTTGTTTTTTATTTGGTAAATGCTTCTCTCATTCAGTGATTTAAGGGCAGTATTGACTTTATTCGCTTGTCTTTGCATACAGAGGTGACATGGATCAATGATGTTTGATGTGTTGAGAATTCTGCGGGAAGCTGTGTCCCCAAAAGAAGTACTAGAAACCCCTTTCAGGAAGCCTGCATTGAGCTGAGCTGCCTTTCTGCCCCTGTTACTACATGGAACCTCATTTCTAAGCTTAAAATGCTTGCCTACATATATGTATCTTGTTCATTTTAACCTTTCCGTCCATTCTATACCCCCAAAATGAGCATTTTTTCTTTCGCTTGGTTCTGAATCCCCATTTTTTACCCAGATTGCCACCATAAAAATAGTCAAAAGTACTTATTTTGTGCCCAAAATATGAAATTTTGTATTCTCTTGAACCTCTAAATGAGAGCTGGCAATGCATATTGACCATCTGCTGCAGTTTAAAGGCACCCATGACATTATATGCTAGGATATATCATTGGCCTCTGGCAAATAAATGGGCTCCGAGCGACAAGGCGCGTTTCAAGATTTCACACTTTTATTGGTGCTAAACAACAAGTTATTGGAAGCTTATTGATTTCTTCTCTTCAAAGTATCTTTGATCTCTCATTTGTACTAATTTGTTTATTGTCTTGGATGAAATTGGATTTTCTTTGCTTTGAAATTGACATTTTTGGGGTGATTTAAAAAAAAACACACACAAAAGACATTATCAAAATTGCTTAGAGTGAAAATATCTAAGAAATTCATTCTTTCACCACCCCGCATAAGCCCCACGTGCATGTCCATTTGGTTTGTTTTGGTATTTTGTTGCAGATATTGAACTTAGCACATTTAAACCTTAAAGGGACATTTCAGCTTTAACAGGCCTAAAATGGCCTTCTTTGGACCGAAAACACCTGCGTGTGAAAATATGAAAAAAAATGGCCAAACGGACAGATAATCCAGCCAAACTTATTACATGTGTGCAATATGAATAGGAAGATAAGAATATGCAAGAAAAACACATTTTAATCAGAAGATATTTTTCCTTTATAAACTAGCTTTAGGTAAAAAATGTAATATCATCTGCAAGTGCAAAATATGACTGGGAAAGCTGATTTTTGGTCATTTCTTAGCAAAAGAGAAGAAAATTAGTGCATTAAATGCATGAATTCAGATTATTTGACCTGGAATAGTTGTTTTTCAAGTTGACCCCCCACCCTTGTATAGCCAAATAAGGGCTTAATTGCTTTCCGACTTAAATTCAAAGGCATTTTGGTTGACCGTGTAGCGTTATTGTGCTACATGTAGTCAGAATTCAACACCAAGGACTCCGCAATCCAGTAACGCAACAATAGCTTGTGCGTAAAGCATGAACATTCAAACAGAGCCCCATTTTACCTACATGGAATGGCGGACATTTTTACAGTTTTGACAGTGCAACAGATGCTTAACTGAGCCAGCTTTCATATTTAGTACAATCATGCATATAACAAGCTTTATCACCTCATATTATTCATAGAAATACACTTAAAATACATAAATGCATGTTTTTTTCTTCATTTTATATCTATTTCTATTGGGTATTTTGACTTTTTCAGGTAGAAGAATGTCTGCGACTAAGCCGAGGACCACTTGAGGATTGGGTTGTTGATGGTAAAACAGGTAATAATACTAATTTATTATCATGTACACAGGCAAATAAGCATATTTATGATGCTTAAGGTGTGAAATACTGTCCTAATCAGTTTTGTGGTCACTCAAACTCTTGCCGTCGTGCAATTCCCATGCAGTTTGTATCGATTATTCCGCGTCCTGACACGTAAAGCTCCTGCTCTGTTGGCAGCAGAAGTTGACACTCAACATGTTTATCCTTGTTCCTGAGCATGTATGCAGCACAGCTGAGTTGATTTGCTACTTGTTACCCTACAATTAGCTTGTGTTTGGTACTGTTTTCTCACAATATGCTTACAGTCATGGTTCCGGCTTGAGAAGATGTCGCGTCCGACTTAAACATAGGATTGTTGTAGCGAGTGTCCCCTTCATCGTTTACATTAGAGGGATCTTTTTGACAAAATTTGGCACTTTCAGCAACCAGTTTTGTTTTTTATTTGGTAAATGCTTCTCTCATTCAGTGATTTAAGGGCAGTATTGACTTTATTCGCTTGTCTTTGCATACAGAGGTGACATGGATCAATGATGTTTGATGTGTTGAGAATTCTGCGGGAAGCTGTGTCCCCAAAAGAAGTACTAGAAACCCCTTTCAGGAAGCCTGCATTGATCTGAGCTGCCTTTCTGCCCCTGTTACTACATGGAACCTCATTTCTAAGCTTAAAATGCTTGCCTACATATATGTATCTTGTTCATTTTAACCTTTCCGTCCATTCTATACCCCCAAAATGAGCATTTTTTTCTTTCGCTTGGTTCTGAATCCCCATTTTTTACCCAGATTGCCACCATAAAAATAGTCAAAAGTACTTATTTTGTGCCCAAAATATGAAATTTTGTATTCTCTTGAACCTCTAAATGAGAGCTGGCAATGCATATTGACCATCTGCTGCAGTTTAAAGGCACCCATGACATTATATGCTAGGATATATCATTGGCCTCTGGCAAATAAATGGGCTCCGAGCGACAAGGCGCGTTTCAAGATTTCACACTTTTATTGGTGCTAAACAACAAGTTATTGGAAGCTTATTGATTTCTTCTCTTCAAAGTATCTTTGATCTCTCATTTGTACTAATTTGTTTATTGTCTTGGATGAAATTGGATTTTCTTTGCTTTGAAATTGACATTTTTGGGGTGATTTAAAAAAAAACACACAAAAAAGACATTATCAAAATTGCTTAGAGTGAAAATATCTAACAAATTCATTCTTTCACCACCCCGCATAAGCCCCACGTGCATGTCCATTTGGTTTGTTTTGGTATTTTGTTGCAGATATTGAACTTAGCACATTTAAACCTTAAAGGGACATTTCAGCTTTAACAGGCCTAAAATGGCCTTCTTTGGACCGAAAACACCTGCGTGTGAAAATATGAAAAAAAATGGCCAAACGGACAGATAATCCAGCCAAACTTATTACATGTGTGCAATAGGAATAGGAAGATAAGAATATGCAAGAAAAACACATTTTAATCAGAAGATATTTTTCCTTTATAAACTAGCTTTAGGTAAAAAATGTAATATCATCTGCAAGTGCAAAATATGACTGGGAAAGCTGATTTTTGGTCATTTCTTAGCAAAAGAGAAGAAAATTAGTGCATTAAATGCATGAATTCAGATTATTTGACCTGGAATAGTTGTTTTTCAAGTTGACCCCCCACCCTTGTATAGCCAAATAAGGGCTTAATTGCTTTCCGACTTAAATTCAAAGGCATTTTGGTTGACCGTGTAGCGATATTGTGCTACATGCGACAAGGCGCGTTTCAAGATTTCACACTTTTATTGGTGCTAAACAACAAGTTATTGGAAGCTTATTGATTTCTTCTCTTCAAAGTATCTTTGATCTCTCATTTGTACTAATTTGTTTATTGTCTTGGATGAAATTGGATTTTCTTTGCTTTGAAATTGACATTTTTGGGGTGATTAAAAAAAAACACACAAAAAAGACATTATCAAAATTGCTTAGAGTGAAAATATCTAACAAATTCATTCTTTCACCACCCCGCATAAGCCCCACGTGCATGTCCATTTGGTTTGTTTTGGTATTTTGTTGCAGATATTGAACTTAGCACATTTAAACCTTAAAGGGACATTTCAGCTTTAACAGGCCTAAAATGGCCTTCTTTGGACCGAAAACACCTGCGTGTGAAAATATGAAAAAAAAATGGCCAAACGGACAGATAATCCAGCCAAACTTATTACATGTGTGCAATATGAATAGGAAGATAAGAATATGCAAGAAAAACACATTTTAATCAGAAGATATTTTTCCTTTATAAACTAGCTTTAGGTAAAAAATGTTATATCATCTGCAAGTGCAAAATATGACTGGGAAAGCTGATTTTTGGTCATTTCTTAGCAAAAGAGAAGAAAATTAGTGCATTAAATGCATGAATTCAGATTATTTGACCTGGAATAGTTGTTTTTCAAGTTGACCCCCCACCCTTGTATAGCCAAATAAGGGCTTAATTGCTTTCCGACTTAAATTCAAAGGCATTTTGGTTGACCGTGTAGCGTTATTGTGCTACATGCAGTCAGAATTCAACGCCAAGGACTCCGCAATCCAGTAACGCAACAATAGCTTGTGCGTAAAGCATGAACATTCAAACAGAGCCCCATTTTACCTACATGGAATGGCGGACATTTTTACAGTTTTGACAGTGCAACAGATGCTTAACTGAGCCAGCTTTCATATTTAGTACAATCATGCATATAACAAGCTTTATCACCTCATATTATTCATAGAAATACACTTAAAATACATAAATGCATGTTTTTTTCTTCATTTTATATCTATTTCTATTGGGTATTTTGACTTTTTCAGGTAGAAGAATGTCTGCGACTAAGCCGAGGGCCACTTGAGGATTGGGTTGTTGATGGTAAAACAGGTAATAATACTAATTTATTATCATGTACACAGGCAAATAAGCATATTTATGATGCTTAAGGTGTGAAATACTGTCCTAATCAGTTTTGTGGTCACTCAAACTCTTGCCGTCGTGCAATTCCCATGCAGTTTGTATCGATTATTCCGCGTCCTGACACGTAAAGCTCCTGCTCTGTTGGCAGCAGAAGTTGACACTCAACATGTTTATCCTTGTTCCTGAGCATGTATGCAGCACAGCTGAGTTGATTTGCTACTTGTTACCCTACAATTAGCTTGTGTTTGGTACTGTTTTCTCACAATATGCTTACAGTCATGGTTCCGGCTTGAGAAGATGTCGCGTCCGACTTAAACATAGGATTGTTGTAGCGAGTGTCCCCTTCATCGTTTACATTAGAGGGATCTTTTTGACAAAATTTGGCACTTTCAGCAACCAGTTTTGTTTTTTATTTGGTAAATGCTTCTCTCATTCAGTGATTTAAGGGCAGTATTGACTTTATTCGCTTGTCTTTGCATACAGAGGTGACATGGATCAATGATGTTTGATGTGTTGAGAATTCTGCGGGAAGCTGTGTCCCCAAAAGAAGTACTAGAAACCCCTTTCAGGAAGCCTGCATTGATCTGAGCTGCCTTTCTGCCCCTGTTACTACATGGAACCTCATTTCTAAGCTTAAAATGCTTGCCTACATATATGTATCTTGTTCATTTTAACCTTTCCGTCCATTCTATACCCCCAAAATGAGCATTTTTTCTTTCGCTTGGTTCTGAATCCCCATTTTTTACCCAGATTGCCACCATAAAAATAGTCAAAAGTACTTATTTTGTGCCCAAAATATGAAATTTTGTATTCTCTTGAACCTCTAAATGAGAGCTGGCAATGCATATTGACCATCTGCTGCAGTTTAAAGGCACCCATGACATTATATGCTAGGATATATCATTGGCCTCTGGCAAATAAATGGGCTCCGAGCGACAAGGCGCGTTTCAAGATTTCACACTTTTATTGGTGCTAAACAACAAGTTATTGGAAGCTTATTGATTTCTTCTCTTCAAAGTATCTTTGATCTCTCATTTGTACTAATTTGTTTATTGTCTTGGATGAAATTGGATTTTCTTTGCTTTGAAATTGACATTTTTGGGGTGATTTAAAAAAAAACACACAAAAAAGACATTATCAAAATTGCTTAGAGTGAAAATATCTAACAAATTCATTCTTTCACCACCCCGCATAAGCCCCACGTGCATGTCCATTTGGTTTGTTTTGGTATTTTGTTGCAGATATTGAACTTAGCACATTTAAACCTTAAAGGGACATTTCAGCTTTAACAGGCCTAAAATGGCCTTCTTTGGACCGAAAACACCTGCGTGTGAAAATATGAAAAAAAATGGCCAAACGGACAGATAATCCAGCCAAACTTATTACATGTGTGCAATATGAATAGGAAGATAAGAATATGCAAGAAAAACACATTTTAATCAGAAGATATTTTTCCTTTATAAACTAGCTTTAGGTAAAAAATGTAATATCATCTGCAAGTGCAAAATATGACTGGGAAAGCTGATTTTTGGTCATTTCTTAGCAAAAGAGAAGAAAATTAGTGCATTAAATGCATGAATTCAGATTATTTGACCTGGAATAGTTGTTTTTCAAGTTGACCCCCCACCCTTGTATAGCCAAATAAGGGCTTAATTGCTTTCCGACTTAAATTCAAAGGCATTTTGGTTGACCGTGTAGCGTTATTGTGCTACATGCAGTCAGAATTCAACGCCAAGGACTCCGCAATCCAGTAACGCAACAATAGCTTGTGCGTAAAGCATGAACATTCAAACAGAGCCCCATTTTACCTACATGGAATGGCGGACATTTTTACAGTTTTGACAGTGCAACAGATGCTTAACTGAGCCAGCTTTCATATTTAGTACAATCATGCATATAACAAGCTTTATCACCTCATATTATTCATAGAAATACACTTAAAATACATAAATGCATGTTTTTTTCTTCATTTTATATCTATTTCTATTGGGTATTTTGACTTTTTCAGGTAGAAGAATGTCTGCGACTAAGCCGAGGGCCACTTGAGGATTGGGTTGTTGATGGTAAAACAGGTAATAATACTAATTTATTATCATGTACACAGGCAAATAAGCATATTTATGATGCTTAAGGTGTGAAATACTGTCCTAATCAGTTTTGTGGTCACTCAAACTCTTGCCGTCGTGCAATTCCCATGCAGTTTGTATCGATTATTCCGCGTCCTGACACGTAAAGCTCCTGCTCTGTTGGCAGCAGAAGTTGACACTCAACATGTTTATCCTTGTTCCTGAGCATGTATGCAGCACAGCTGAGTTGATTTGCTACTTGTTACCCTACAATTAGCTTGTGTTTGGTACTGTTTTCTCACAATATGCTTACAGTCATGGTTCCGGCTTGAGAAGATGTCGCGTCCGACTTAAACATAGGATTGTTGTAGCGAGTGTCCCCTTCATCGTTTACATTAGAGGGATCTTTTTGACAAAATTTGGCACTTTCAGCAACCAGTTTTGTTTTTTATTTGGTAAATGCTTCTCTCATTCAGTGATTTAAGGGCAGTATTGACTTTATTCGCTTGTCTTTGCATACAGAGGTGACATGGATCAATGATGTTTGATGTGTTGAGAATTCTGCGGGAAGCTGTGTCCCCAAAAGAAGTACTAGAAACCCCTTTCAGGAAGCCTGCATTGATCTGAGCTGCCTTTCTGCCCCTGTTACTACATGGAACCTCATTTCTAAGCTTAAAATGCTTGCCTACATATATGTATCTTGTTCATTTTAACCTTTCCGTCCATTTTATACCCCCAAAATGAGCATTTTTTCTTTCGCTTGGTTCTGAATCCCCATTTTTTACCCAGATTGCCACCATAAAAATAGTCAAAAGTACTTATTTTGTGCCCAAAATATGAAATTTTGTATTCTCTTGAACCTCTAAATGAGAGCTGGCAATGCATATTGACCATCTGCTGCAGTTTAAAGGCACCCATGACATTATATGCTAGGATATATCATTGGCCTCTGGCAAATAAATGGGCTCCGAGCGACAAGGCGCGTTTCAAGATTTCACACTTTTATTGGTGCTAAACAACAAGTTATTGGAAGCTTATTGATTTCTTCTCTTCAAAGTATCTTTGATCTCTCATTTGTACTAATTTGTTTATTGTCTTGGATGAAATTGGATTTTCTTTGCTTTGAAATTGACATTTTTGGGGTGATTTAAAAAAAAACACACAAAAAAGACATTATCAAAATTGCTTAGAGTGAAAATATCTAACAAATTCATTCTTTCACCACCCCGCATAAGCCCCACGTGCATGTCCATTTGGTTTGTTTTGGTATTTTGTTGCAGATATTGAACTTAGCACATTTAAACCTTAAAGGGACATTTCAGCTTTAACAGGCCTAAAATGGCCTTCTTTGGACCGAAAACACCTGCGTGTGAAAATATGAAAAAAAATGGCCAAACGGACAGATAATCCAGCCAAACTTATTACATGTGTGCAATATGAATAGGAAGATAAGAATATGCAAGAAAAACACATTTTAATCAGAAGATATTTTTCCTTTATAAACTAGCTTTAGGTAAAAAATGTAATATCATCTGCAAGTGCAAAATATGACTGGGAAAGCTGATTTTTGGTCATTTCTTAGCAAAAGAGAAGAAAATTAGTGCATTAAATGCATGAATTCAGATTATTTGACCTGGAATAGTTGTTTTTCAAGTTGACCCCCCACCCTTGTATAGCCAAATAAGGGCTTAATTGCTTTCCGACTTAAATTCAAAGGCATTTTGGTTGACCGTGTAGCGTTATTGTGCTACATGCAGTCAGAATTCAACGCCAAGGACTCCGCAATCCAGTAACGCAACAATAGCTTGTGCGTAAAGCATGAACATTCAAACAGAGCCCCATTTTACCTACATGGAATGGCGGACATTTTTACAGTTTTGACAGTGCAACAGATGCTTAACTGAGCCAGCTTTCATATTTAGTACAATCATGCATATAACAAGCTTTATCACCTCATATTATTCATAGAAATACACTTAAAATACATAAATGCATGTTTTTTTCTTCATTTTATATCTATTTCTATTGGGTATTTTGACTTTTTCAGGTAGAAGAATGTCTGCGACTAAGCCGAGGGCCACTTGAGGATTGGGTTGTTGATGGTAAAACAGGTAATAATACTAATTTATTATCATGTACACAGGCAAATAAGCATATTTATGATGCTTAAGGTGTGAAATACTGTCCTAATCAGTTTTGTGGTCACTCAAACTCTTGCCGTCGTGCAATTCCCATGCAGTTTGTATCGATTATTCCGCGTCCTGACACGTAAAGCTCCTGCTCTGTTGGCAGCAGAAGTTGACACTCAACATGTTTATCCTTGTTCCTGAGCATGTATGCAGCACAGCTGAGTTGATTTGCTACTTGTTACCCTACAATTAGCTTGTGTTTGGTACTGTTTTCTCACAATATGCTTACAGTCATGGTTCCGGCTTGAGAAGATGTCGCGTCCGACTTAAACATAGGATTGTTGTAGCGAGTGTCCCCTTCATCGTTTACATTAGAGGGATCTTTTTGACAAAATTTGGCACTTTCAGCAACCAGTTTTGTTTTTTATTTGGTAAATGCTTCTCTCATTCAGTGATTTAAGGGCAGTATTGACTTTATTCGCTTGTCTTTGCATACAGAGGTGACATGGATCAATGATGTTTGATGTGTTGAGAATTCTGCGGGAAGCTGTGTCCCCAAAAGAAGTACTAGAAACCCCTTTCAGGAAGCCTGCATTGATCTGAGCTGCCTTTCTGCCCCTGTTACTACATGGAACCTCATTTCTAAGCTTAAAATGCTTGCCTACATATATGTATCTTGTTCATTTTAACCTTTCCGTCCATTCTATACCCCCAAAATGAGCATTTTTTCTTTCGCTTGGTTCTGAATCCCCATTTTTTACCCAGATTGCCACCATAAAAATAGTCAAAAGTACTTATTTTGTGCCCAAAATATGAAATTTTGTATTCTCTTGAACCTCTAAATGAGAGCTGGCAATGCATATTGACCATCTGCTGCAGTTTAAAGGCACCCATGACATTATATGCTAGGATATATCATTGGCCTCTGGCAAATAAATGGGCTCCGAGCGACAAGGCGCGTTTCAAGATTTCACACTTTTATTGGTGCTAAACAACAAGTTATTGGAAGCTTATTGATTTCTTCTCTTCAAAGTATCTTTGATCTCTCATTTGTACTAATTTGTTTATTGTCTTGGATGAAATTGGATTTTCTTTGCTTTGAAATTGACATTTTTGGGGTGATTTAAAAAAAAACACACAAAAAAGACATTATCAAAATTGCTTAGAGTGAAAATATCTAACAAATTCATTCTTTCACCACCCCGCATAAGCCCCACGTGCATGTCCATTTGGTTTGTTTTGGTATTTTGTTGCAGATATTGAACTTAGCACATTTAAACCTTAAAGGGACATTTCAGCTTTAACAGGCCTAAAATGGCCTTCTTTGGACCGAAAACACCTGCGTGTGAAAATATGAAAAAAAATGGCCAAACGGACAGATAATCCAGCCAAACTTATTACATGTGTGCAATATGAATAGGAAGATAAGAATATGCAAGAAAAACACATTTTAATCAGAAGATATTTTTCCTTTATAAACTAGCTTTAGGTAAAAAATGTAATATCATCTGCAAGTGCAAAATATGACTGGGAAAGCTGATTTTTGGTAATTTCTTAGCAAAAGAGAAGAAAATTAGTGCATTAAATGCATGAATTCAGATTATTTGACCTGGAATAGTTGTTTTTCAAGTTGACCCCCCACCCTTGTATAGCCAAATAAGGGCTTAATTGCTTTCCGACTTAAATTCAAAGGCATTTTGGTTGACCGTGTAGCGTTATTGTGCTACATGCAGTCAGAATTCAACTGCCAAGGACTCCGCAATCCAGTAACGCAACAATAGCTTGTGCGTAAAGCATGAACATTCAAACAGAGCCCCATTTTACCTACATGGAATGGCGGACATTTTTACAGTTTTGACAGTGCAACAGATGCTTAACTGAGCCAGCTTTCATATTTAGTACAATCATGCATATAACAAGCTTTATCACCTCATATTATTCATAGAAATACACTTAAAATACATAAATGCATGTTTTTTTCTTCATTTTATATCTATTTCTATTGGGTATTTTGACTTTTTCAGGTAGAAGAATGTCTGCGACTAAGCCGAGGGCCACTTGAGGATTGGGTTGTTGATGGTAAAACAGGTAATAATACTAATTTATTATCATGTACACAGGCAAATAAGCATATTTATGATGCTTAAGGTGTGAAATACTGTCCTAATCAGTTTTGTGGTCACTCAAACTCTTGCCGTCGTGCAATTCCCATGCAGTTTGTATCGATTATTCCGCGTCCTGACACGTAAAGCTCCTGCTCTGTTGGCAGCAGAAGTTGACACTCAACATGTTTATCCTTGTTCCTGAGCATGTATGCAGCACAGCTGAGTTGATTTGCTACTTGTTACCCTACAATTAGCTTGTGTTTGGTACTGTTTTCTCACAATATGCTTACAGTCATGGTTCCGGCTTGAGAAGATGTCGCGTCCGACTTAAACATAGGATTGTTGTAGCGAGTGTCCACTTCATCGTTTACATTAGAGGGATCTTTTTGACAAATTTGGCACTTTCAGCAACCAGTTTTGTTTTTTATTTGGTAAATGCTTCTCTCATTCAGTGATTTAAGGGCAGTATTGACTTTATTCGCTTGTCTTTGCATACAGAGGTGACATGGATCAATGATGTTTGATGTGTTGAGAATTCTGCGGGAAGCTGTGTCCCCAAAAGAAGTACTAGAAACCCCTTTCAGGAAGCCTGCATTGATCTGAGCTGCCTTTCTGCCCCTGTTACTACATGGAACCTCATTTCTAAGCTTAAAATGCTTGCCTACATATATGTATCTTGTTCATTTTAACCTTTCCGTCCATTCTATACCCCCAAAATGAGCATTTTTTCTTTCGCTTGGTTCTGAATCCCCATTTTTTACCCAGATTGCCACCATAAAAATAGTCAAAAGTACTTATTTTGTGCCCAAAATATGAAATTTTGTATTCTCTTGAACCTCTAAATGAGAGCTGGCAATGCATATTGACCATCTGCTGCAGTTTAAAGGCACCCATGACATTATATGCTAGGATATATCATTGGCCTCTGGCAAATAAATGGGCTCCGAGCGACAAGGCGCGTTTCAAGATTTCACACTTTTATTGGTGCTAAACAACAAGTTATTGGAAGCTTATTGATTTCTTCTCTTCAAAGTATCTTTGATCTCTCATTTGTACTAATTTGTTTATTGTCTTGGATGAAATTGGATTTTCTTTGCTTTGAAATTGACATTTTTGGGGTGATTTTAAAAAAAACACACAAAAAAGACATTATCAAAATTGCTTAGAGTGAAAATATCTAACAAATTCATTCTTTCACCACCCCGCATAAGCCCCACGTGCATGTCCATTTGGTTTGTTTTGGTATTTTGTTGCAGATATTGAACTTAGCACATTTAAACCTTAAAGGGACATTTCAGCTTTAACAGGCCTAAAATGGCCTTCTTTGGACCGAAAACACCTGCGTGTGAAAATATGAAAAAAATGGCCAAACGGACAGATAATCCAGCCAAACGTATTACATGTGTGCAATATGAATAGGAAGATAAGAATATGCAAGAAAAACACATTTTAATCAGAAGATATTTTTCCTTTAGGTTACAATATACTAAATCTTTTTGGAGTGCAATGCTATACTCTCTAAAAACATGAACATCATTTATTTGAAGACACGGTTCTCTGTAGGGTCACTTGCCATGACTTTATTTTAGTATATTTCTGTGTGCATGTGGCAGGGAAAACATTGTTGTTTACTAGAAATTCACCCTTTTATCTGAAGATTGGAGACTACATAAGACTTTGACAGATGGCGGGAAACCCTCATGAACTGGATAAAAGCCGGTAAATAGATGGCCGTAAAACAGTGACTTTTGATTCGTGGCGAGTTCTTTCTTACATGTCGCGTGACCTAACTTTTTTATTGCTTAAATCAATTCGGCTTGGAATGCTCTTCGAGAAAAGGTATGGTTATAAGGGTCTCTATGCGCAAAAGTTTGACTTTATTTTTCGTTAAAGTTATTGCATTTACATTGAATTTGTGTAGGAAATCTTTTACTATATTGTAACCTAAACTAGCTTTAGGTAAAAAATGTAATATCATCTGCAAGTGCAAAATATGACTGGGAAAGCTGATTTTTGGTCATTTCTTAGCAAAAGAGAAGAAAATTAGTGCATTAAATGCATGAATTCAGATTATTTGACCTGGAATAGTTGTTTTTCAAGTTGACCCCCCACCCTTGTATAGCCAAATAAGGGCTTAATTGCTTTCCGACTTAAATTCAAAGGCATTTTGGTTGACCGTGTAGCGTTATTGTGCTACATGCAGTCAGAATTCAACGCCAAGGACTCCGCAATCCAGTAACGCAACAATAGCTTGTGCGTAAAGCATGAACATTCAAACAGAGCCCCATTTTACCTACATGGAATGGCGGACATTTTTACAGTTTTGACAGTGCAACAGATGCTTAACTGAGCCAGCTTTCATATTTAGTACAATCATGCATATAACAAGCTTTATCACCTCATATTATTCATAGAAATACACTTAAAATACATAAATGCATGTTTCTTTCTTCATTTTATATCTATTTCTATTGGGTATTTTGACTTTTTCAGGTAGAAGAATGTCTGCGACTAAGCCGAGGGCCACTTGAGGATTGGGTTGTTTATAGTAAAACAGGTAATAATACTAATTTATTATCATGTACACAGGCAAATAAGCATATTTATGATGCTTAAGGTGTGAAATACTGTCCTAATCAGTTTTGTGGTCACTCAACTCTTGCCGTCGTGCAATTCCCATGCAGTTTGTATCGATTATTCCGCGTCCTTACACGTAAAGCTCCTGCTCTGTTGGCAGCAGAAGTTGACACTCAACATGTTTATCCTTGTTCCTGAGCATGTATGCAGCACAGCTGAGTTGATTTGCTACTTGTTACCCTACAATTAGCTTGTGTTTGGTACTGTTTTCTCACAATATGCTTACAGTCATGGTTCCGGCTTGAGAAGATGTCGCGTCCGACTTAAACATAGGATTGTTGTAGCGAGTGTCCCCTTCATCGTTTACATTAGAGGGATCTTTTTGACAAAATTTGGCACTTTCAGCAACCAGTTTTGTTTTTTATTTGGTAAATGCTTCTCTCATTCAGTGATTTAAGGGCAGTATTGACTTTATTCGCTTGTCTTTGCATACAGAGGTGACATGGATCAATGATGTTTGATGTGTTGAGAATTCTGCGGGAAGCTGTGTCCCCAAAAGAAGTACTAGAAACCCCTTTCAGGAAGCCTGCATTGATCTGAGCTGCCTTTCTGCCCCTGTTACTACATGGAACCTCATTTCTAAGCTTAAAATACTTGCCTACATATATGTATCTTGTTCATTTTAACCTTTCCGTCCATTCTATACCCCCAAAATGAGCATTTTTTCTTTCGCTTGGTTCTGAATCCCCATTTTTTACCCAGATTGCCACCATAAAAATAGTCAAAAGTACTTATTTTGTGCCCAAAATATGAAATTTTGTATTCTCTTGAACCTCTAAATGAGAGCTGGCAATGCATATTGACCATCTGCTGCAGTTTAAAGGCACCCATGACATTATATGCTAGGATATATCATTGGCCTCTGGCAAATAAATGGGCTCCGAGCGACAAGGCGCGTTTCAAGATTTCACACTTTTATTGGTGCTAAACAACAAGTTATTGGAAGCTTATTGATTTCTTCTCTTCAAAGTATCTTTGATCTCTCATTTGTACTAATTTGTTTATTGTCTTGGATGAAATTGGATTTTCTTTGCTTTGAAATTGACATTTTTGGGGTGATTTAAAAAAAAACACACAAAAAAGACATTATCAAAATTGCTTAGAGTGAAAATATCTAACAAATTCATTCTTTCACCACCCCGCATAAGCCCCACGTGCATGTCCATTTGGTTTGTTTTGGTATTTTGTTGCAGATATTGAACTTAGCACATTTAAACCTTAAAGGGACATTTCAGCTTTAACAGGCCTAAAATGGCCTTCAATGGACCGAAAACACCTGCGTGTGAAAATATGAAAACAAATGGCCAAACGGACAGATAATCCAGCCAAACTTATAACATGTGTGCAATATGAATAGGAAGATAAGAATATGCAAGAAAAACACATTTTAATCAGAAGATATTTTTCCTTTAGGTTACAATATACTAAATCTTTTTGGAGTGCAATGCTATACTCTCTAAAAACATGAACATCATTTATTTGAAGACACGGTTCTCTGTAGGGTCACTTGCCATGACTTTATTTTAGTATAGTTCTGTGTGCATGTGGCAGGGAAAACATTGTTGTTTACTAGAAATTCACCCTTTTATCTGAAGATTGGAGACTACATAAGACTTTGACAGATGGCGGGAAACCCTCATGAACTGGATAGAAGCCGGTAAATAGATGGCCGTAAAACAGTGACTTTTGATTCGTGGCGAGTTCTTTCTTACATGTCGCGTGACCTATCTTTTTTATTGCTTAAATCAATTCGGCTTGGAATGCTCTTCGAGAAAAGGTATGGTTATGAGGGTCTCTATGCGCAAAAGTTTGACTTTATTTTTCGTTAAAGTTATTGCATTTACATTGAATTTGTGTAGGAAATCTTTTACTATATTGTAACCTGTAGATGTTATTTTCTGCGCAAATACAAGCGTCTATTGATAACGAAACGATAATTTGTCAACAATGAGAATCAGATACTTGGCTTAATAATTTTCATTTAAAATGTCTAATTTGGATATAATTCGGAATACAAAACGAAACTTAAAAGGTATTGAAAACAACAACGTTCAAAAGAACAATGTGGATTTCAATAGAAAGACTATTTCCACCGACAATCAGGATTTCCGGTATGCCCACTGTTATTTTGACGATTTTTCTATCGGTTCGTCGGTAAGCGTGACCACATGTGACAACAGCGATGCTAGTTGGATATAAAATTGGTAGACGTGTCGTTGAACTCGACACATTGACCGAATCGCTTTTAGCATGCAGTGCTTGTCAAGTGCCCATGAATTTACTTAACACTGTAGAAAGCAGGGATTTCGGACAGGCATGTGTTTTGGACATACAGTTTAGCAATTGTGGTGCAGTAAATAATGTGGCTACTGGACGGAAACATGGCAGAGTTTATGACATGATCACAAAGCTTGCATTTGGGTAAGACTTCTTTGTCTTTTTGGTTCATTGGTGCATTATATCATGATTTATTGTCTAAATTACTGATACTTTTGAATACATTCAGATAGTTATCTCTAAGTAATTCGCGTGTATTCTACATGCATACATTTTTAATATTGTACTTGCTATATTTTTCCTTCATATTTTGTCTGATTTACTGCCTGTAAACACAATTACAGTAGAATGTGAATGGTTGTCCTTAGTTAAACATGTATATTTTAAAGTGACATAAGTTTATTTTCTTCCTGCAGTCCTAGTTATTAATACCGGTAATAAATATGAAATTTTACAAGTTTACAAAACATAAATATTCTCAATTTGTCAAATACGTATTGGTTTTGAAAATAAAGGGCTTGAATTAATTATTATTTGTGTGTATGTAGATCACTAGGTCTTATAAAATGTTGTAACTTTTGTAAATTAGTGACATTATTTCATATTATTTTATTCCGCATAAGCATATTCTAGCATTGTGCATTGTCAACTGTTCTGTCATTTACTGCAATCTGTTTCAGGTAAATCAAAAACTGGGTGTTTCACCTGGGACTTTCACATCGAAACTGGCCCTTCTCCATGACCTTCAGCACAAAAAAGAAAGGCTATAACTGTTACTCGTGCAGCAAAACAGTGACGCATAAGACTTAAAACTCGAACGGTATTTTTAATTATGGGCATTTTATATTTAAAACACAGTATTCTTCATTTGTATGCCCCCAATTGGCGACATAGTTTTCGCACTGTCCGTGGGTCGGTCAGTCCCTCACACTTTTCGTGCCTGCTCTCTAATTCAAGTAGTTTTCATCCGATCTTCACCAAACTGGGTTTCTTACAATTGTATGGATTATTTTTTTATATAGTTACAAAGTTGGAGTTTGGGGCATCCGTGTCGTGTGGACACATTTCTTGTTGTAGATTGTATCAATAGATCCATCAATTATATATGCAAAGTAGTAGTATCATTTAAAAGCATATGCTAATGTTTGTAAATTGATTATTGTAAAAACATTAATGTGCTGTGTAATCATTTCTTTAAATAAAAATCGGAGATAACCCATGAAGGTGCAAGCAAATTTTCCAATTTGAAATTCTGTTTTTCTGTTCAGGCATTCAAAGGACAGTGCAAGAAGTACAAGCGGGACCAACATACAGTTCAAACATAGAGGACCAAGACGTTGAAGTTACAACTATACCCCCACCTATACCCAAGCCTGGTCCAGCAGGGCTAGACACTACTGGGAAGGAATTTGTTTTCTTTGATTTGGAAACAAGAGGGTTAGGTAAAGTTTATTTTTAACATATTCCTTATTCACAGTGTTGCACATACAGAAGTTTATCTTGGTCCAATTCAGGTATTTAGGTACTCTAAATCTCCAAAGTTGAACTTCTATTAAAAAATTTACATATTTACTTACATGTATAACATAATTCAACCTGCTACTGCTGAGTAACTCAATGTGTCAGAGATATCGTGTGAATTGTTGGTCAACCTAGCATATGATTGAATTGCAACAAGAGTTATGTTCAGACTAATTTCTCATTTTGCTTTCATATAATACATCATTCTTAATCTTTATTGATAAAATGATAGTAAATACCACTTAGATGATGCAATGTTACATTACCCACAACTGGCTTTAGTATATTATTGTGCATCGTTTAAGAATTTAAACACTATTCTCTTCGCTTCTTCAGATTTATGAATACATAAGATCATTAGATGCCTACAACTTACTTTGATATATCCATGAATGGAAGAAAAGGGCGTTTCAATTTTCATAATAACAGTTATTATGCCCCCCTTGGAAGAGAGAGTTAATATTGTTTTGCTGGATGTTTGTCTGTGGGTAGATCATTAAGTTTCCGATCAATAATTTGTCAACTTTTTCACTGATTGGCTTTTTACTCTCCATGTGCATAGGGATTGGACAGTATATAACCCCCATTTAAATTATGGTCACTTAGTCAAAGGTCACAATAAGTGTGAAAATTGTTTCCGATCAATAACCCTTCAACTGAAAATTCTCTTAAACCACAATGCATAGAGAATGAATGTGAAGGAACCTCTTCTACGATTGTTCACATTAAGCTTCAAAAAAAGTCCTGTCCTGGTGGGGGGCAATGTTTTTCCCTTTTATATTTATTGTAAACACTTCAAATGTATTTTAAGAAGTTTACATTGTACTTGGGGGAGCGACCCAGGGCTCTGTGATTAACGGGGCTAAAATGGATTTTGTGCAATTTCTATTTAAAATTTTTGTTTTGTTTTTTCAGAGCACACTTCTCACATAATTCAGATAGCTGCAGTGCATTCAACTGGTCAGAAGATATCCTTGCAAGCGTCAGAAATAACTGGAGTGACAGTTGTTAGCGACTCTATGCTTGTCAAGAGACAAACAGTAACAGCTGTCCCCATCAAATCTGCATTGACAAGTTTTATAACATTCTTACAGAAATGTTCACCAATTATTTTAGTTGGGCATAATATAGAGTCTTTTGATTGTAAAGTGTTTCTCCGTGCTATCCATACTTGTTGAAAAATGTTTGAGTTTCAGCAAAATATTTGTGGCTTTTTAGATACTTAAAAATGTTAAAGGAAATATTACCAAATATGAAATCATATAAGCGGGAACATTTAGTTAAAGACGTCATTGGTGAATTATACATGGCACATGGCGCTATACAGGATATTTTAGCTTTACAAAAGTTAGTGAACTCTGTTCCTCGTGACCAAAAATTGTTAACAAATATTCATTCAGCTTTTACCGAACAGTGTTAACATACAATGTGTAGCTAAATGTTGCTTCCAACATCAAATCTTTACAAACCATAATTGATACAAAAGTTATAAGTCAAGGTGTTGCAAGGAAAGTTGCAGGAAGTGGATTTCAACTTAAACATTTGAGTCCTGTATCAAAAAGAAACGGACTGAGTGGTTTGAGGAGCCCCCTTTCAGAGGTTACAAACGGACAAATCAGAGTAACAAAATCAGAGAAAATAATATGTACAATAGCGAGTTATTTGTTGCCTGACATCTAACCAATTGTAATTTGCATCTTGTATATAGATAAGCTTTGAAATCTAATAGCTGTTACATCATTGTTTTTCCTTCTCGATGACGAACATAGTTGTGATTCTTATGTCAGTTGTATTTCTCATGTTTCACCGAAGTTGTAAGATATTTTTGGCAGTGCATTAAACCACAGATGGTGTGTGAAACATAATTGCCCAGCTTATTGTATTCTTTGTTGTTTTAAGCTTCACTGGCCAAAGGCCAGCGGGGCTTATGTTATGATTCTGTGTCCGTCGTGCGTGCGTGCCTGAACGTTTCCTTTAAACATCTTCTTCTCCTAAACTACTGGTCCAATTGTGATGAAATTTCTCAGGAATGTTCCTCTTTCAACGTTGTTCAAATTATGCCCCTGGGGTCAAATTTGACCCTGCCCCGCGGTCACAAAATTGAACATATGCTTATATAGGGTCTATTTTGTGAAAACTTCACATATTTTTTCGTCCATAACCATTGGGCCTTGGGCTTCCAAATTTGGTATGTAGTGGCATCTTATAGTCCTCTACCAAGTTTGTTCAAATTATGCCCCTAGGGTCAAGTTTGACCCTGCCCTGAGGGTCACAAAATTGAACATATGCTTATATTAGGCATTTTTTGTGAAAACTTTAAAAATCTTCTTGTTCATATTAGTATGGCATAGGGCTACCAAATTTGGTATGTAATGACATGTAATAGTTCTCTACCAAGTTTGTTCAAATTATGCCCCTTGGGTTAAATTTGAAACTGCCCCGGGGGTCACAAAACTGAACATATGCTTATAAAGTGCTTTATTTGTGAAAAAAAATTGTCCATATCTATTGGGCCTAGGGCTACCAAATTTGGTGTGTAGTGACATCTTATAAACCTCAACCAAATTTGTTCAAATAATGCCTCTGGGGTCAACTTTGACCCTGCCGCTGGGGGTCACAAAATTTAATAAACGCTTATAAAGCGCCTATTTTGTGAAATCTTTAAAAATCTTGTCGAAAACCATTCTGACTATGGCTACCAAATTTGGTATGCAGGAACATCTTATAGTCATCTACCAAGTTTGTTACTTTGGGTCAAATTTGACCCTGACCCGCAGGTCACAAAATTGAACATTATATACGCTTGTATCTTGCTTATTTTATGAAAACTTTAAAAATATTCTTGTCCTTAACTCTACATCTAAGACTTAGGGCCAGCACATTTTGTATGGAGTGAGATATAGTAGTCCTCTACAAAGTTTGCTCAAATTATGCCCCTGGGGTTAAATTTGACCCAGCCAAGGTGGTCACAAAATTGTACATGTGCTTAAATAGGGCCTATATTTAAGTATCTGCACATGCGGAGAATATTTGTTTCAGTCTTTTTTTCAGCAGTGGAGCGATACAGGGCCATCATGGCCTCTTGTCTTTAAATACACATCACACAGTTTTAAAAATAATTTTAAAATACCTAATACATATGCTCAATTTACAACCAACAACATGGGTAACAGGTGGGTGGGGTAATTTAAGATGTTTATTTGAACATCAACATTGTTTTTACAGTTGTTACATCTGAAATATTTTCATAACAATATACATTATAAATATTTCTACGTGTATCACATTTCAGTTGATAATTTGATTGTTATGGAGCAGTTATTATATAGATATGTTTTAATTACTATTACAATGTTAGTCATTGTATTTTTGAAATTACGTCCATATTAAAATGTCTATAGCAAATAAAAATCCACGGTGACCTATCGATTTCTTTACTTCATTTTAATGCTTAGCTAGTTTACTTTATTTATTGAGAACTTCAAATGAATATGAATATTACATCAACAGAAATATGTATCTGTGTTGCATGTTATCTATTTTGAACTGTGCAATAAAAAATTCAAAACAAACAAAAAACTAGTCATACTTATTTCTCATTATTTTTTACGATTTCCATAATTTTTGGTTTTAAAACTGTTCACTATGATAATACACATGTTACAGTTGCTAATCTAATGCAATCTCAATACTATTATGCCATTTTAAATGTATTACACAAAAACATTTTACCGTACCCCCAAATTTATGCCCCGCAAAAATGACCTTTTTTCAAACGCACATGGCATTTAAAAACCTTCGTTATCTCAAAATTATTCACGGTGACCTCTCTTTTTTATTTTATATTAATTTCAGATACAGATTCATAAATCACCATACAAAAAATTATAGCATTCCGGATATTTTGAAAATTTTCACAAAACGATCGAACATCCTTAATTGTATAGTCAGTATACACATAAAATTGGTCTAAACGACTATTTTGGGTTGGCCCTTCTACAAATAGATTTGAACGTTTTACTAGGAATGGTTTATTGCTTGTTTTTGGCAGTTTATGTCAACTATAATTTCCACAGCTGATGAAACTGTATGATTTTTCATTTCATAAGTTTATTCGTATTGATTTCTTTGTTACTTGAAATAAAAATAATACACTAAATCAATTAATTGGACACAGTCAATACGAAGTGAGTTTTTTTTACCAAAATGACCAACAAACATAGTTTAATTATTTGCTAGTTGAAAAAAATGCAACGGCGTAATTATGACCACAAAACGAACACTCGTGATAACAATATGCGTTGGACATCCGTCGAGTATGCGTCTTTGTCTCGATCGCATTGACGCTGCAAGCCCAACAAACAGACATTAGCGCAAGCACTTCAGTTAACGCGTGCACCCGTCGTTAGGGCGACATGCTCACATCGTTCGTTGAACCTTCGTCCGTAGCGCGTTGTTTAACCAAATGCGCGTTGGTGTAGGAAGGCTTCATTTAATGTCTGTTTGTTTAAGTGTGTGTGAGTGAATCCTTATGTATGATAGTGCTTTCGTGCGTGCGTGTGGGGAGGGTGGTTGCATGGAACTGTGCGTGCATGTGTGTGCGTCTGGTTGTTTGTGTTGAAAGTTAAATTTAATTGTTACAAATACACAGTTACATGTAATCGTTTCAAACGCAACATTTCGATAAGGGGCAACGCGTTTGGCTTAAACCTCGAAGAGGTCGCCATATCCGGGACCAGAAATTATTGCCAACGGTTTATGTTCCGTTGAGTCTTGAGTTGCTTCAATCTGACACTTTCCGGGCGTACGTTGTTCTGGTTGTCACCCTTTTTTGTTTGACAATGGCTTTACCAACCAAAGTTTGAATTTTTCAAAAGAAAATAGTTCTTTGCGCTCTTGTTCACTCTTGCGTACGAATAGTTTTCCGTATCAAGGCCTGGCCCCTCCACAAAGTCAGACTTTTTAAGGCGAAATGATGTAAGAAAATCTGCATTGATCTTTGTTAGGTCTTCGTTTATGAAAATACCAGTTTGTTTTAGAAGTTCGGCGCTTTTCATGATCTCGATTTTGATTGGCGTCGTTCTTGTTCGCCTTAATTGCCATACGTGCCTGCACTAGGCCCAATGGCAGAAATCTTCTCTAAACGAAAATGTACGTTTCTTTAGGTGAGAATATAAGATTACTAATGTCAACATGTTTTTTTAAATCTTAAACCAACATATGAAAATGACAGATGAATGTTGAATCAAATTAATGAAATATATTGTAATGGTTTAATAAATAAAAACTTGTTAACTTCATGGAAATAATAAGGAATCGATTCAATCGATACCCACACGTTTTCACTTTTTTGTTGCAGGACCAAACAATGTGTCCATCAAACCTGAACAATTAAGGGTAATTTCCCGATAGTGTACATGACTGAGTTTTTGACATCTAAACAAAATTAAATTCAATGGCAAACGCCTCTTATTTCGTCGTTACTTAATCTGAAAGTTTATACGAGTGTAATTTTTTCAACGTTTTATCTGTTTAAAGCGACCATATCCGATTTTTATGTCAACATTTTATTTATGCAATCTAACCCAACACATGACGTTGAACAAGGAAAAAGGAATGTCCATTATTAACATATACTGCATTTTAAATATAAATATATCATAAATCAAATATTGCTAACTTCAATAAATGAAAATAATACAAACTTTTTTACGCAGAGACAGACACGCTCATTAGCTTGTCTTGCAGTTCTAACAAGAAACATATGAGCCTCTGCACAGAACTTATATGTGCGGACTGTACAGGCTAATCTGGGACGACACTTAACGAAAATGCATTAAACCCACTTTTCTTAGACCGAGGCTCATAAATCAAAAGATATTCAGCGTATAAGCGTATTTTGAAAATAAAGATTGACCATTTAGGATTCTAAAAATGTAAATAGAAAACAAAGGTTAAATCGTTGATGGTTGCTTTTCAGTTGTTTTTCGCTTATCCACGTGCGTGAAATGTGTGTTATGTATTTAATGCATATATACGTATTGCATACATTTTACATAGCATATTATATAGCAAATGTTATATCATTTTATATACGTATGGTGTTATTTGCAGAATATAGGGCGTGTAGGAAATACGTATTGCAATAATTTGAATACTGCACTTGTGTGTACTTTGATATTAATTATACATCAAAAGATCTTAATTACTAGTATGCACCATCTTTTTTCTATAATATACATTAAATATTAGTTTTTATTCTCTAAGTATGTGGAATGCTAGCATTATAGAGAGACGCAGTTTTGTGTCTAATCATTCGAACCGCACATTTATATTTGTGCGTTTTTATGAAAATCTTCCCACGAAACGTTTTGGTATAAAGTTGATATGTCGGTAGCCTATTTTGTCAGGGACTAAATGAATGAATGAGCACGCATGGTATAAATGATTGATTATTTTGTATTTAGTTATTTAGTTATTTAGTTTAGCATTGATGATGCCAAACTAAATATTTCGGGTATATGATATTGGAACTTTTGCCTCGCCGATTATGTAGGTCAAACAAGTAAGTATTATAATTGTATACGTGTGTTCGACATTGTACGATATGCGCTAATGCCTTTTGTTTTGTGTTAAACGGACTATTTCACAGTAAGCCTAAATGACGATGTTCACAACTATTGTTATCTATTAAAAAATGTATGCTTTATGTTTAAATAAGCAAAATAACGCTCTTGACGAAAAAAAATGATTCAAACATTTGCTCATTAAAGGATACACATAATACGAAATCGGAAAAATTATAAAGCGTTTGTAACGCTTTTGCTCGATTAGTTGGCAATGCGTAAATTAGTATTATAGTGTTTCGCTCATTAGTACAAAAGGCAGCGTGGAGCAGTGTTAATGCTTTTGGATTTTGCTTAACAAGAAGGTATGAACCCAGTGGACAGCGATACTTTTTAATCCAAGTTTTTGCTTGCCAATATAAGAAGTTACAACAAATAACAATATTATTGATTTATTTGTAAACATAGTTCATATATTTTGTTGTTTTTGTTTTTTTTTTAAATAAGAAGACTGTGCACATGTCCCTTTAAATACTGACCAGTGAGTGCTATCAGCAAAGAGTTCGTCAGCAGAATCCAAATAAAGAGATCCTTGCAAAGGGTAACAGCACAGGTTGGTTGACCGCCTATGGGTAAAGAAAGACATAACATATAACATAAATGCATACACAATTGACAATTTTCAAAGACAGTTCATCGATGTGTATGTATAAGGATTTAAATTGCATTAATTTCACTACCTGTTAAAATTGACTTTGTCTTGATGAAGAAAGAAATGCAAAATTGTACACGTATTTCCAAAAAGGTGATATTTGCTATGGGATCGAGTAGATAATGCTGCCAATGTTTATTTACATAACGTATGAGCCGCGCTCTGACAAAACTTGACTTCATGCATGTTCGTGAAGCTTTGTCCCGTTTTAGACTTTGCGGATTGCTTAGGCGAGTCTGTGACTAGATGACGATAGAATAGATGATAGTTTCAAAGAGAATGCATTTATATATAAAAAATCCATAAAAGCGTAAAGTGTCGTCAATGAATAGCCTATGCGGACTGCACTGGCTTCTATGGAAATATTCTCTACGCACATTCATCAAACCGGTTTTTACGAAAAGCGACTCAATTATGTATTCCCCGTAGTACACTCCGTCGTTCACAGGAAAAATAAACGCATTTCTTGGGTACTCTAGCAATTATTCCATAAGAAACACATTGATGTGACCACTAATCCTTAACAATGTTGTCATGTTCATGGTCAGCGATGCCTAATAAGACCCGCCTTCTGCAGGACTCGACCTTATAACCTTTCCAAATTATCATCAGAAGTATTTTTAAGGCCAACATAAAAGTTTAGTCAAAAAAATATTTTAAGGAATATACTATAATGACATTGAACTTAAACTGCTAAAAAACAGATTTAGTGCAAAAATAGGATGATTTTGATGATCGGTTATTTCCGATTATCGTTCAGCAATTTCCGCCGCCAGTTACTCTGATAAGTTACGGTTTGAACTGGCTTCTTTCGCCGTCACATAATACTCTTTGGAACACAGAATAATCAAGCCAAATGGTATACACTCGAGGGAGATTCCGGCCACCATGATGAACACGCCCGACATGGCGAAGGTCTCAATGAACACCTCATACAGATACGGCACGACGACCTGGCCCAGGCCCGAGCCAATGGTGAGGCAGACCAACGGGACCCCTGGATCCTTATGGAATACCCAGTTGACCGTTATGAAGGCCGCGAGGTAGCACGTGCATATCCCCATACCTGTTAGAATTTCAGTCGCGTTTTGCGAAAACTTAGCTTAATGAATGTGCGTAAAATGCGTAAAATGTCATTCCAGAATAGCCTGGTCAGTCCGCACATGAAAATCTGGGAGAAAATGTCCACTTATTATTTTCGTTTAAAGGAAGTCTCTTCTTAACGCTAATCAAGTTAAGGCTGATAATTGTCGTTCTTGAATAACCTTTGTAGATTGCACTGGCTAAGCTGGAACGACACTTCGCACAAGCATTAAGCCAGGTTTCCCAGAGTTTAGCATATTAGTTAGCCGCAGGGTAGCAAGAGCACATCCCCATACCAGCTATTATAAGTTACCGGTATCCATTGGTACAATTGGAACGCCTTTGTCGTATTGCCGTATAAGCTGCCTACTTGTTGTCCGCGTCATGCAAAACGGGGTCTTATGTCATATGCGACTGAGCATCCGCACAGTCTGGTCAGGAGCTACCCACTTCGCTATAGCGCAGTCTGGTCTGAAGCTACAGTAGCCGCATATGGCATTTGGACCCTTTTCGTGGGACGTGAATAATGCTATGTAAAGATAGGTGAAGAACACTCAGCTCAGTAATGGCTACTAGATGGCAACAGACCATTACCACATCTGTTGTAGAGAATAATAACTTTAAGTTGCGTGAGGCGAGGCTTTGAAAACAAACCCGGGCCTGTATTCACAAACCAATCCGTAGACATAAGTCTAAAAATAGATTATTCTTAAAACTACCACGTGCTAAAACTTATTGATAGCCAAGTCTTGCGTGGTACTAAATGCATTTAATTATATAGTTCTTTATTAAAGGGGCCTTTTCACAGATTTTGGCATTTTTTAACTTATTCATTAAATGCTTTATATTGATAAATGTAAACATTGGATCGTAAAAGCTCCAGTAAAAAATCAAGAATAAAATTAAAAAAAGGATAAGAAAATTGCCCGGAGCAGGATTCGAACCAGTGACCCCTGGAGTCCTGCCAGAGTCCTGAAGTAAAAATGCTTTAGCCTACTGAGCTATTCCGCCAAGTACACATACTTGACGTATTTTATACCTTATATAAGCAATCTTCGTAGTTTCACAAAATTTAACGGCAAAAACAGAACTCTCCAAATTATTCAATCGTTTCGCGTTGCAACGCTTTATAATTTTTAGGTTTTAAAATCGTCAAAAGATGCATATAATGGCTATATTAGACCATGGTAAATGTTCAGTATTACTGTTTCCTCACAAATATCATAACTAAAACGAAAATTTGCGAATCTGAAACAACTTTTTACAATTTTGTCAATTTACCAAAGCGTGAAAAGATCCCTTTAAGAACAATATGATAATGAAATAAGCACCAGTGTAAGCCTGTATGTGTGAAAAATAAAGGCTATTTTTATTGAGTCTCACACTACACTTTATTTTAAGTATAAAAAGAAATACGGAACCTGGACGTTAAACCTTAAAGTCGTTTGGTTTGAGTATTAACTTATCTGGTCTCGACTCTGACCTGATATGCTGTTATAATTATCAATTTCGCATTGTCCTTAATTTGAAAAAAGACTGTCAACCGGTGTGAAGTATTATCAGTTTTTGTTTAGTTCAGTTTATCCGATGTATAATTATGCAAGTAAATTGTTGTTTACACCTAAAGGAGAACAAATCGTACGAAACGCATGAATTAATAACAAAGAGAGTTTTCTTACCTTTGACACTTGACAATCAAACGCCGGTACAAGGAACTCACCAATTTAAAAACATCGAGTTTAAGAGATTGCGGTGGCGTAGTGTATATCGGGTCCGCCTGACTGTCACGTAGTGCATATCGGGTCCGCCTGACTGTCACGTAGTGTATATCGGATCCGCCTGACTGTCACGTAGTGTATATCGGGTCCGCCTGACTGTCACGTAGTGTATATCGGGTCCGCCTGACTGTCACGTAGTGTATATCGGGTCCGCCTGACTGTCACGTAGTGTATATGGTGTCCGCCTGACTGTCACGTAGTGTATATCGGGTCCGCCTGACTGTCACGTAGTGTATATCGGGTCCGCCTGACTGTCACGTAGTGTATATCGGGTCCGCCTGACTGTCACGTAGTGTATATCGGGTCCGCCTGACTGTCACGTAGTGTATATCGGGTCCGCCTGACTGTCACGTAGTGTATATCGGGTCCGCCTGACTGTCACGTAGTGTATATCGGGTCCGCCTGACTTTCACGTAGTGTATATCGGGTCCGCCTGACTGTCATGTAGTGTATATCGGGTCCGCCTGACTGTCACGTAGTGTATATCGGGTCCGCCTGACTGTCACGTAGTGTATATCGGGTCCGCCTGACTGTCACGTAGTGTATATCGGGTCCGCCTGACTGTCACGTAGTGTATATCGGGTCCGCCTGACTGTCACGTAGTGTATATCGGGTCCGCCTGACTGTCACGTAGTGTATTTCGAGTCCGCCTGACTGTCACGTAGTGTATATCGGGTCCGCCTGACTGTCACGTAGTGTATATCGGGTCCGCCTGACTGTCACGTAGTGTATATCGGGTCCGCCTGACTGTCACGTAGTGTATATCGGATCCGCCTGACTGTCACGTAGTGTATATCGGGTCCGCCTGACTGTCACGTAGTGTATATCGGGTCCGCCTGACTGTCACGTAGTGTATATTGGGTCCGCCTGACTGTCACGTAGTGTATATGGTGTCCGCTTGACTGTCACGTAGTGTATATCGGGTCCGCCTGACTGTCACGTAGTGTATATCGAATCCGCCTGACTGTCACGTAGTGTATATCGGGTCCGCTTGAATGTCACGTAGTGTATATGGTGTCCGCCTGACTGTCACGTAGTGTATATCGGGTCCGCCTGACTGTCACGTAGTGTATATGGTGTCCGCCTGACTGTCACGTAGTGTATTTCGGGTCCGCCTGACTGTCACGTAGTGTATATCGGTACCGCCTGACTGTCACGTAGTGTATATCGGGTCCGCCTGACTGCCACATAGTGTATATCGGGTCCGCCTGACTGTCACGTAGTGTATATCGGGTCCGCCTGACTGTCACGTAGTGTATATCGGGTCCGCCTGACTGTCACGTAGTGTATATGGTGTCCGCCTGACTGTCACGTAGTGTATATCGGGTCCGCCTGACTGTCACGTAGTGTATATGGTGTCCACCTGACTGTCACGTAGTGTATATGGTGTCCGCCTGACTGTCACGTAGTGTATATGGTGTCCGCCTGACTGTCACGTAGTGTATATGGTGTCCGCCTGACTGTCACGTAGTGTATATCGGGTCCGCCTGACTGTCACGTAGTGTATATCGGGTCCGCCTGACTGTCACGTAGTGTATATGGTGTCCGCCTGACGGTCACGTAGTGTATATGGTGTCCACCTGACTGTCACGTAGTGTATATCGGGTCCGCCTGACTGTCACGTAGTGTATATCGGGTCCGCCTGGCTGTCACGTAGTGTATATCGGGTCCGCCTGACTGTCACGTAGTGTATATGGTGTCCGCCTGACTGTCACGTAGTGTTTATCGGGTCCGCCTGACATTCACGTAGTGTATATGGTGTCCACCTGACTGTCACGTAGTGTATATGGTGTCCGCATGACTGTCACGTAGTGTTTATCGGGTCCGCCTGACTGTCACGTAGTGTATATGGTGTCCACCTGACTGTCACGTAGTGTATATGGTGTCCGCATGACTCTCACGAGATCCTAGGTACGATCCCCACTCTGGGTGAATTCTTAATATTTCAACACTATCAACACTAAGTACTGGTTCTTCCTAAGAAACGGACTCGAGAGCATGACAATAAGGGAAGAGCTTTAGAAACAATCGATTTAAAATAAATTAAAACTAAATTCAGCGATTTTTAAAGCGTTATGATTCAACTATCTGATATGACCACAATAAACTTAATGCATTCTATACAATGGAGCAAAAATGTCTAGGTTTAAACAACATTAAGGAGTTCTATTCGCATTCTTACTGGATATGACGCCGGTGCACAACACTATTACCCACAGCTGGCTATCAACCCACCGCTACACACGATTGACCCCGCGATTATATCGGGGCCGGGAGGCCGTTTTATCAACAGATCTCAGCGTGATCTTACGTAAGATTCTTATGATTTTGTCGTACGCTTATCGTAAGTACTGCGAACCGTTTTATCAAAGAAATCGCAGCTAAGATGTCGTAAGATTTGAATCCGGGTCCGTTCGCCCTTATTTCTGTTCGCCCTAAATCACGCTCCAGGTCGGAAGACTGCACGATGATGTCCACCATCTCGGCTTCCTTGCGCAGGGCTGGTACCAGCACGTAGAAGGGCACTGCGCCATGATGTGCCTGGCTGTTGAGTCGATGATGCTAGTCTGAAATCAATGCAAACATGATTTAAGATTTGCGTGTGTTATTTAACAAATTCAATAGCAAATTGAAAATAATTGCATAATGAAATAATAAAAAAATCAATTTTATATTGCAATTACCTTTTGCATCATTATTTGTTCTCATCGAACGCCTGAAGACGCTCCAATCTTCCACCCGAAAGATGGCGTTGTTTATCCATTGACGATTGACGTAGTCCACAAGCTGCGTCAGTTGGACGGAGTTTGCACGGGCCTGAAGCTGGTGGAACGTCTCGGTTATGTGTCCGGCAGGCAGGAACGGCAACGCCATCAACTGCCGAACATACTGGTGGATGGCCTGGTTGTTTCGGTAGGCGGTAGCTAGGCCTAACTCTGCACTTTCCGCCACACAGACTGCACTCAGTGAAAGACACATACTTTTATGCTAACTAAAGGAAATACTTCGCGGATCCCTTTCCATGCAGCTGTAAGTAGAGCAAAAAATTCTAAAATGTATTTAAATTTTAAATTATCAATGATTTGTTTGTTTTAAGTTTATATCTTACTTAATACAAAAATACATTTGTTTTGTTTTGTTTTTTCTTTGCTCTCACCTTTCTCAAAGTCCAGGACGATGTTTTCAACTGACAAGTTTGGAACCCTGTCACGGATGGCGCGCAGAACAGCTGTTCCACGGCCTCCGTTTTCCGCGACATCAGTGCGAACACAAGTGGCTACTGCTTCAGCTTCCCGTCCTTGTGGATGAATGCATGAATGCTTAACAGCTGGACCCTGCTCTTGAACGGGTCTTTCACTACCTGAAGCAAAACAAAACACACACAAACATTTTCTACTTATGTTTTTTAATGCATTAACCGATTGTAATACTTAAAACAAACATTTATTAAGAAGTTAATATAATTATGTTCCTTTGTTTCGTACCTTGAACGTTCCGTCCATGAACCATCGTGTCGCGATCTGTAGCAGATTTAATTGGAATTGCGTAGCGAACACGAGATGTCGTTGCTCCTATTTTATTTCCTATAACTTCATGTATTGACACGTATTTTTTTTTACTTTAAGAACATTTGCCATTTTTAACAGGCAATTATGCAATATATTCAACATTACTACACTGACATATGACGGCATAAGGCTTGTGTGTATTATTTATGAGTGATGTTCTGGGAAAACTGGGCTAAATGCATGCGAATAAAGTATTGTCCCAGATTGACATGTGCAGTCCGCTCATATCATACCAAGTTCCGTATTCCACAGAGAAGGTGAAGGCCTTGTGGTTGGACAGCACTATGACAATAAATGGTCTTTTTAATTGAAAAGGCGGATGAAATCGACTAAGGTTATAATAAAAATTGACATTTTATCTCTCCATTTGGAGACCGTTTACATAATTTACGAAATTGGCCTTTAAGTTGCGCTGCTTACCGTTTTGATATTTATATAATTAAATAATAATAATCTTATACCTTAATGTATTTATTATATTGAACATTTTCTTTGAGGCCAATTTCTACACAATTTAAAATATACAGCTCTGTTTCATTTGCATAATTTATGTTTATTTACTTAATCATACGCTAATAATCATATTAAAGATAATTTCTAAAAAAATTAATAATAACAGTTCTGTTTTATAAACATGATTTATGCATGCATCAATATTTAGTATACACTTTAGTATAATAGTTTCAACTTAATAATCATATTCTACATAACTAATTTCTATATGATCTATTAATTGTTCTCAATGTTAACTATATTAGGTTAATACGACACTCAATCAATCAATTAACACAGACCGTTATCTCTTTAATCTCTTAATTAATCGACAACGATCAATAAAGGCCAGTTGCTACTTCACACAGTGCAATACACGCGAGAATTATTGGAAGTTGATCAGTTTAGTAAATTGAATATTGATGATGTTTTTATTGAGATTTAATGATGTTTATATGAATTTTAAATGTATTTGCCTATGCAGAGATCGACAAGATTACAAGAAATAAGATAATCCGAAAGACGGTGGTTCTATATTGCTGAATGAAAGAACCATAAACAACGCAAGAAGTTACACTCAAAATCTCATAATCTTAATGATTATAATACACATATTAATGTACAAATAATTTATAAATTTAATATATTCAGCTTATATATAAAATAATAAATGATGCACTTTATACTGTGTACATTATAATTTAGAGTTTACATACTCACCAGTTCCAAATAGTTTATTATAAATGATTATAGCTATCAATAATGATAAAAGAATAAAAACTGAATAGTTATATTTTATTGAGATGTTTTTATTATATACAATTGACAAATAAAATTAAACTAACCAGTTCCACAAAGCCGATGCTGCCAACGTTCACAAACTTCGCATGTAACCGCATGTTGTCTAGGTCGTACCTCCAAATTGCACGAAATGCACAACACATTATCAATTTTTGAAAAAATAGAACCAGACATTTGAGCTCCATTTTATATACTGGGATAATTCACAGTTAAGTTATTCCAAACATATCAAACAAAAAAGTATTACCGAAATATAAAAGACGGCGCTCTTTAACTTGTAAGCGTATTTGTAACAAATGCCAGTAATATTCCCTAATTGCTTATTATATTAATTAATGATGAAATCTAAGGTACAAACTCGCTTACATGTGTGAAAAATCAAGACGGCGCTCTTTAACTCGTAAGCGTGTTTGTAACAAAGGCCAGTAATTTTCACTAATTGCTTACTATATTAATTAATGAAAACTTAAGGTTCAAACTTGCTTATATGTGTGAACAATCAACTGTTCATACCCCGATATGCAAATGATAATATATGGCGAACGAACCTAGGGCGAACGTGTAACTAGGGCGAACGGACCCGATACCGTAAGATTTGTGCTTAAAGCTATGACTGGGTAAGACCACTCTTAGGGTTCGTAAACCTTCGTAATCATAGCGGCCGCACGCGCTTTAGACGTAGGTCAACCAAGAGAGGTGAGAGTGTTTCGAGAAAGAAAGGATTTAGCGATCTCCGTGATGGAGAAATATTGATACTATTGGACCTATTTATGTTTGATAACGTTCAATATATTCGTTATATCATTCTCTGCATTAAGCTGTTTGTGACAGCAGTCTGAAATTCACCGATGTATTTTGCGGCTGGCCGGATTCTGTCCACGACTCAAGGATTTTTAAGAACTCAACACTTATGGATAAGATTCAGACTGACAATCCCACAGTTTCCCCAAGGAACACACAACTCCTTGGAGATTCAGCATATGCACTGCAACAGTGGATGATGGTTCCGTATAAAGATACTGGCAGCCTTAAAGGGATCTTTTCACGCTTTGGTAAATTGACAAAATTGAAAAAAGTTGTTTCAGATTCGTAAGTTTTCGTTTTAGTTATGATATTTGTGAGGAAACAGTAATACTGAACATTAACCGTGCTCTAATATAGCCATTATATGCATCTTTTGACGATTTTAAAACCTAAACATTATAAAGCGTTGTAACGCGAAACGATTGAATAATTTGGAGAGTTCTGTTTTTGTCGTTAAATTTTGTGAAACTACGAAGATTGCTTATATAATGTATAAAATACGTCAAGAATTTGTACTCGGTGGAATAGCTCAGTAGGCTAAAGCGTTTTTACTTCAGGACTCTGGCAGGACTCCAGGGGTCACTGGTTCGAAACCTGCTCCGGGCAATGTTCTTTTCCTTTTTTAAATTTTTTTCTTGATTTTTTACTGGAGCTTTTATTATCCAATGTTTACATTTATCAATATAAAGCATTTAATGAATAAGTTAAAAAAATGCCAAAATCTGTGAAAAGGCCCCTTTAATAAAACTCAAAGGACGTATAACTATATACACAGTTCCACAAGAATGAGCATTGAGCGGTCGTTTGGCGCACTGAAAGAGCCCAAATCCCTATTTGGAGCAAAGTCGTCGGCATCAATATCGGTGGCCTCTGTTCTACGTGTTTGTACTTTTGAACAAGGACTGCATACGAACTCAAGCTCGCATTCTGACTTCACAGCGGCTTTGTATTCATCAGAAGAAATACCTCTGCAATGACGGATTTATTGTTTATCAGATTATCCATACAATATATCGCTGGATTATATAATAACTTGTTTATAATAAGTACATGTATATCGTTTTAAAAGTAAATCAAGTATATAGAAAAGCAAGTTGATTTGTCATTTCATTATTAATGATACGCTATTTCTTAGCAATAAGGAATACAGAAAGTATCATATTATCCATGCAATATACAGCTGGATTATATAATAACTTTTTTAACATAAGTAAACGTATATCGTTTTATAAGTTAATCAAGAACATAGAAAAACAAGTTCAGTGCCCCAGATAATTATTTCGGAAATAGGGTTTTCACCCACTGATTTTGAAAAATAGGGTGATTTCATTCTTGGAATAGGGTGAAATGAGTTATAAGATGCATACAGTAAAACCATCGCTGCTTTACTTCTGTTGAAGCTGCACACAATTGTATTGATTCAATAAAACTGTAAACTAACATAATTAACTTTAATAAACTGATGTTTCATAACATCTTTAATCCTTGAAACTGTCAATAAAGTTTAAACTTAAAAAAAATCGATAACACGAATGATTCGGCACTTATTGGCTCTTGCTTTCTTGGTTCGAAAAAGTTAGCGATCGACTGATATTATGGCGCAACAATTGCTGACGTCTTTCTCTTAGACATTTTTATTACGCATCGTATTAGAAACTGAAAGTACAGACACTTAACAAATACATGCACAATGAACGACGGATTAAGTCAGATTGAAAACGCATGTATGTCGTCGTAAATAATTTGGTCAGCCGCTTTATTTTACTATGAAATCTAGTCCGCAGAGCGTTTGAATAGCTTTGACTGTTTTATTGCTCCGTCATCCAGGCGCTTGCTGAATAAAAGCGTCGCCGCGTAACAAAAATAATCACAAAAAATACCGAAAATGAGCAAAGTATTTTCGATCAAAGCTATTGTATTGTACGCATCAAATAAGACGAATGTGCGTAAAAGGCAAATCGGGTGCGTTTTCAATACGCATGATATTGTATTTCTTTGCGTTTTTAAACATTTTAATAGGGTGAAAGACGCAGATACGCAGCTTATCTGGGGCACTGCAAGTTGATTTGTCATTTCATTATTAATAATACGCTATTTCCTAATAATAAAGAACACGGAAATGTGAAAGAAACGGTTGTTATAAGTTTCGTACACACAGTTCTATTTCATTTGAAAATATGCTTGAAAATTTTTATACCAAAATGATTTATAATGCATCGGTTGAGACATCTGCCAAATTTCATATAAGTCAATAATCTATTCGTTAATATTTTGCGCATACGTTTTGTTGACAAAGAAATTTGTATTTGAAAATTAACATCTTTAAATCATATATTAGTATATTATAATACAGTTGCGCCTTGCTCTGGGAAAACGGGGTGTACTGCATATCCGTAAAGTTATTATTTAACGTTGAACGAGTTTGCGAATTTGACTTTTATATTTTGTTCTTTTTCAATTTCTATTTAATTTTCAGGAATTATCAGATTTGTATTGAATTATTCATTATCCACATTTCAACACAAGCCGGTCAAAAATAAGGGAGATATATCGATATGATTAAGTGATGCGTAACGAAAGTCCCCAAGTGTAGATATTGCAATTAACACTCCATTACGATCCTTATCTATTTAACATCGGATAAGCGGCAATGTTCTAAAAGATAAGATGCCCGCATTGAGTGGCATGTTTATGACACTTGCTCAGACTGTTAATCAAATACCCATTTAGGAAGCACTTTAATTGATTGTTGTTCAAGCACCACTTGTGCCTTAGATGCCAAGTAAATCAAAGGAATTAAACGCAGTTAATGTTTAATAATGTCCAACGACTTAAATTAAATTATATTTTTTATTTAATTAAATTACATTTTTTATTTAATATGAAATTGTACTACATAAATATGATGTAGTTTATTTCATGGGTAAATAAATAAAACACAAAATTGTTGCATTTCACTGATATTGTTCTAAACCTTCTCACTTCATTAACTTTTTACAATTACCCTTTTTAAACATAACAGATCACTTCGAGTATACACAATACACAATAATTAAGGATATACATAAAATCACAATTACAAACTTAATGAGTCGTAATTATTATACATTACAATATAGCAACACTATTTTTTTTAACTCAGGATCGCCAAATGTTTTAAATTAACGGTCAATTGCCTCAAATATATATGTTTATACCGGCTTTATGACGCGCTTTGGAATATACTTGTATCGAATGTATTGGATTGTGATTATCAATTCAATAAAAGAAAATCATCATCATTTTTGCATTAGTAACTAGCTATTATTCATCTGACTCGCCTGTTTTGCACGTTCGATGCTGCCAACGCAATGAATCACATTGGACCGCGTGTTGCCGAGGACGCACTTCACTAATGCATCTTATGCATGGAAAATCCATGTTGCACACAACTCCCTTTCACAACTATTAAACTATCACACTATTATGTTACACTTTATAAAACAATATTGGATGTCATAAAATAAAATCGCCGTTAAAAGTGCTTGATCTTACACTTGGACTATGCACTGGTCTAACTCTATTAGTGCCTCCGTAGCACAGTGGATAAGGCGCTTGCGTTAAAATCCAGAGGTCCCGGGTTCGATCCCGGGTCGGGGATGCCAGTCATGTTTCAGCGGAATGCTGACTGACAATTAAAGGCTTAGCTCGGCATTAACACGTGTTTGTTTGTTTATTTTTTATTATTTTTTTTTTGACTGCATGCATTTTACATTAATATATATACTTATTGTGGCTCATTGTTTTTATCACCTACCCTTTGCCGGATAATGCGTGATATACTTACATTATTGATTCGGGATACTTTCTTTGATGATTATATAATTATCACCAATTAAACTGTTCGTGTAAACAATTAATATATTTATACGTAAGCATTAAAGCGTACACAATACTATATTTATTACACGAAATTTTCAATGGTGTTACCTTTAATCACAATATTTTCAAAGCACATCGAACAACAAAGGACAAACATCAATTGTAGTGCATTTTAATTTCACATTTTATTCAAATCCCAGCAATGAACAAACTACACAATAAAGATATGTGACAAACATTGTACATTTAAACATTCCGCTCATTGGGGGCGAAATGACCAGGGGCGAAACGACGAGGGCCGCAACGTCTTGGAGGCGAAACATCCGAGGACCTTAAACGTCAATGGGAAATGAAATTTGTGATGTTATGATAATTAATTTGTTAAATAGGTAAATATTTAGTCATCTTAGTTCAATTTTTATCAAAACAAATGTTTTATGGTTTCTTTTGAAGTAAAACAGTTCATTTGTCATTAAATATTGAATGTTAACGAGTGAATTAGAATTCGGTTATTTCACATTTCGGACGCTGCTATACAAGTTAGTTGTCGACGCAATATACTGATATACCTTTTGCTCATAAATTTTGAAGTTTTTTCTATCTAATTAATAATAAATATTGCACTGTATAATGTCTGCAATATCTGCCCCAGCGATTATAAGTCATAAACGTTGCAATCCCAATATTATCAATGTTCTGTCAAAATTAGATTTATGAATTGTACAGTAATACAGTGGATTGGTGTATAGCGGATTTTAGTGAGTAACGGATAGGTTAAACGTTTTTTGCAAAATACTTTTATTTATGTTAAGATTTATTGTTTTCTATTAATTGAATACAAAAAGCCTACCATTGTTAAGTTGATTCATGTTTTTGTTGACGTGTGTCAATGATTACAACTTTTTTTGAAAGCAAAACAAGGTCAGGTTCTGTACGCACTGTTTTTGTGACGACAGGAAAAGTGCAGACAAATGGTTTCTTGAATTATGCAGATTTTGATTAGTAAACATAATGTTCATTGATGTAATATTTTAGTATTATATGTCCTTTAAAAAAGGAAGAATGCTCAGAAACGAAATTGATGCGTACCACATAAAATAAGCATGAAAGCTGCAACTCGTTATTTAGTGAATAACGGACATGTGGTGATCCATATTCAGAAATGTGGGGATTGTCTCAAACTAAATATAAACTCAATTGAAGTTGTCCAATACACATGTGGTTAGTGTGTGGCTATGATATTAATTAGTGAAAACATCTTTTTTAATGAAAAATAATCAAATTATAATGAAAAATCGATTTCTCTCAAAACATTTTTCACTATCAAATCTATGTATTATTATAACAGGGTATTCAACTCAAAATGACCCGAATATAGGGTGCATCGCTTTGAACAACCAGTACTTCATCAATTGTGCAGCGATTTCCATGAACTTGGTCTTATTAACCGCAGAAATTAATTTACTTTCTGGAAATGTACATATATTGCAATTATTTTTTACAAATGATGTGTCAAATTTCAAGAAATAACACGATACACATGTAATCCGATAAAGACCTTAGCGATCCGGTATTGACTAAATCAGTGTACCATGAAATTCGCGCTATAAAAATATAATTTTTTGGAAATTTAAAACCGTTGGCATGTTTTAATAGGAATAGGAAAGACGTCACATGTGTCTATCTAGGTTTAATGGTTTAATTACTGAATGCATGGTATTTACGTTGAAATGAGACTCGAAGTCCTTAGCTATCCGTTATACACCAATCGACTGTACATACAGTAGCTGAGCAACATAAATCTCAAACTGCACGGTGAGATGCAAGGTAGCAAAGTTATATTCTTACGCTCTTGCCCAATTGCAATGTTATTTTTAGCCGGATTTTTTTCGAAAAAATCTCGGCTTATAGATTGATGTTGTCGGGCGGGCGGGGGGGCGGGCGGGCGGGCGGGCAGGCGGCGTGCTCGAAAATGTTAAAGTTCTTATTTCATGGTATAACTTTGGTATGCTTGGACCTAGAGTATTCAAACTTGACATGAAGGTTGGCCAGGATTAACAGATGACCACTGGTCATTTCAAGGTCATTCATTTGAAGGTCAAGGTCACTGTGACCTTCAATATAAAAAATGTTAAAGTTGTTATAACTTTGGTATGCTTGGACCTAGAGTCTTGAAACTTGACATGAAGGTTGGCCATAACTAGTTAGTAACCACTGGTCATTTCAAGGTCATTCATTTGAAGGTCAAGGTCACTGTGACCTTGAATGTAAAAATGTTAAAGTTCTTATTTCATGGTATAACTTTGGTATGCTTGGACCTAGAGTCTTCAAACTTGAAATGAAGGTTGGCCAGGATTAACAGATGACCACTGGTCATTTCAAGGTCATTCATTTGAAGGTGAAGGTCACTGTGACCTTCAATATAAAAATGTTAAAGTTGTTATAACTTTGGTATGCTTGGACCTAGAGTCTTGAAACTTGACATGAAGGTTGGCCAGAACTAGTAAGTAACCACTGGACATTTCAAGGTCATTCATTTGAAGGTCAAGGTCACTGTGACCTTGAATGTAAAAATGTTAAAGTTGTTATAACTTTGGTATGCTTGGACCTAGAGTCTTGAAACTTGACATGAAGGTTGGCCAGAACTAGTAAGTAACCACTGGACATTTCAAGGTCATTCATTTGAAGGTCAAGGTCACTGTGACCTTGAATGTAAAAATGTTGAAGTTCTTATTTCATGTTATAACTTTGGTATGCTTGTACCTAGAGTCTTCAAACTTGAAATAAAGATTGGCCAGTACTAGAAGATGACCACTGGTCATTTCAAGGTCATTCATTTGAAGGTCAAGGTCACTGTGACCTTGAATGTAAAAATGTTAAAGTTCTTATTTCATGGTATAACTTTGGTATGCTTGGACCTAGAGTCTTCAAACTTGACATGAAGGTTGGCCAGGATTAACAGATGACCACTGGTCATTTCAAGGTCATTCATTTGAAGGTGAAGGTCACTGTGACCTTCAATATAAAAATGTTAAAGTTGTTATAACTTTGGTATGCTTGGACCTAGAGTCTTGAAACTTGACATGAAGGTTGGCCAGAACTAGTAAGTAACCACTGGACATTTCAAGGTCATTCATTTGAAGGTCAAGGTCACTGTGACCTTGAATGTAAAAATGTTAAAGTTGTTATAACTTTGGTATGCTTGGACCTAGAGTCTTGAAACTTGACATGAAGGTTGGCCAGAACTAGTAAGTAACCACTGGACATTTCAAGGTCATTCATTTGAAGGTCAAGGTCACTTGTTCATGTATATGCATGCATTCAAAACATAACACAAGGTTTGCTCATGCCTTGAAAAGTACTTACATTTCATTTTGACCTTTGAACAATATTTCAGTAATTTAAGTATTGCATTGACAAAAACACGAAAGGTACTTTCCTGTCATTTAAATCAAAAATCCGGCTTCAATGCGGTCATCTCCGACCGCGGAACTCTTGTAATGACCCTGTATCACACTGTACAATGTCACTTGTCAGTCAGAAGTGGCTTAACTAATAGTGTTAAATCATAAAAAATGTGAATTAAATAGAATTAAATCATTGAAACAAAGTTAGTAAAACACATTTCACATATTAAAGTATAGTTTATTTGCAGGTTCATTGAGGTTTTGTCAAAATGGCTTGGGTCAACACACACGATGCCTCTGTCTTTGTCTGTGGTTTGAAGGTATGACAATAAATAATGTGCTATTATGGATATACCATAAGAGGGACTATGGCTAATATTGGTTAGGAAAAAGTGGAATACTACTGTTTTGATGATGCAAATATTATATTTTTTTACATCAATGCATTGCACATCACTAAAATATAATGTTTTAATGTGCATACATAATTTTACTTTTAATGTCTTTCAACAACATAAAAGATGCAAGTATATTTCTGTACACATGTGTGTACACACTGTATCAACACATAAAATATGCATATCAATGTTAAATTTATAATTTAAATGAATTTAAGATTGCGTTAAGCTTGCGAGCATCCTATAGCTACGTTCATAAACCGTTTAACCAATGATTGTTCCAACTTAAACTAAACTTAGCTTATTATAAATTTGTTATTAGACTTTTCTGGAAGAAAACCACACGGGACACCTACTGGGGGACTCGGCTATCAACAATAGGTACAACAATGCCCAGTCAAGTGTATTGTGGTTGAGAGGGCTTTTGGACTGCCAAAGAGTAGATTTAGGTATGTAAACTTACTACATGTATGTTTATTTAGTTCAAAACAATTAAACACATTCAGTTAATCAACATAAGACACCATTTAATAAGCACAAAATAAATCTCCCCACCAAATATTGGATAAAAGTTTGATGCTTTATGCCTTTAATACTCTTTAGAGCATAATTGTAATCGTCACATCTACATCATAACAATTTAGTAAACGTACACCGTGGGAAGCCTTAAGCGGTCCATACAATAACCGAAAAGCACCGAAAAGCACCGAAAAGCACCGAAAAGCACTCAATTTCTCTCTATATATATGCAATATATCGTTTTTAGTGTATGTTAACGAGTTTAATTAGTAATAAATGGTTATATGATTGTATGTTTATACTACATTGTGCCCAAAATGGAAAATATCGGCAATTACCGACCGAAAAGCACTTCATGTGAAGACCGAAAAGCACTCAATTTTTCGCTATATATATGAATATTTGCGTTTCTATTGGGTGTAAACGGAGTGAATTAGTTATAAATGGTTATATTTCATGCACATTTATACTACCGTGGGTTTATAACGAGGTATTAATGCCCGAAATTGGATAAATATCGGCAATATACCGACCGAAAAGCACTTCACGTGAAGACCGAAAAGCACTCAATTTCTCGCTATATATATGAATATTTGCGTTTCTATTGGGTGTAAACGGATTGAATTAGTTATAAATGGTTATATTTCATGCACATTTATACTACCTTGGGTTTATAACGAGTGCAATTTTTATTTTATTTTATTTTAGTGCAAACTAAAAATGTTTTGAATTAATGTTAATGCAAAAATAAATCTATAACATTATACCGCTTTTTGAGAAGTTTACGCGCTTGATTAAATGTTAGCTGTAGAAATTTAGTCAACTCTTCGGGACACCCTCTTTTTACAGACTTCGGGCCGCATTACAGTCAAAAAAGAAAAATGCATTGATAAATGCTGCTAAGTCCGAAAGGAAACTATTTCATTACAAACAGCTGCAAATATTTAATTTCTTGTTTATACAAATGGGACTATTTCCGTTTTTTTTTATTTCTTGCATAAATTTTCGGGAATATTTCGGCCTTTTTTTTTCAAAATTTGGCTCTTACAAGAGGTGGCCTCCACGTGGCAAGAGCTGGGCAACATATTCATTATGTTGGCAAACTACCTCATGTATATATGAGTCGTGTTCTGGGAAGAAAAAGGAGCTTAATGCATGTTCGTAAAATGTCATCCCAGATTAGCCTACGCAGTCCGCACAGGCTAATCAGGGACGACACTTTCCGCTTTTATGGTATTTTTAGTTTCAAGGAAGTCACTCCTCACCGAAAATCACGTTTGGGCGAAAAGTGTCGTCCCTGATTAGCAGTGCGGACTGCACAGGCTAATCAGTGACGACACTTTAAGCACATGCATTAAGCCCACTTTTCTCAGAACGCGCCTCATATATATAGTGCTTTATTTTCAAACTTAAATAAATATTTAACGAAGTCATCATTGATTATATTAAATATAGAGAGAAATTGAGTGCTTGTGCTTTATCTTTAAACTTAAATCAATATTTAACGAAGTCATTATTGACTAAATAAATATGTACATCTTTTCAATCCATTATAAACGGCACTTATAGCTTAGTTTCGTTTATATATAGAGAAATTGAGTGCTTTTCGGTGATTCTGTGCTGTCGCGGGAGTGCTTTTCGGTGGCCACCAAAAATAGTAATGAGCTTTATATTTAAACTTTTTATTTAATGAAGTCATTATTGACTAAATAAATATGTACATCTTTTCAATCCATTAAAATCGGCCCTTATAGTTAACTTGCATGTATATATAGAGAACTTGAGTGCTTTTCGGTGATTCTCTGCTGTCGCGGGAGTGCTTTTCGGTCGGTATATTGCCGATATTTAACCAATTTTGGGCATTAATACCTCATAATAAACACAAGGTAGTATAAATATGCATGCAATATAACCATTTATAACTAATTTAAACCGTTTACACACAATAGGAACGCAAATATTATATATATATAGCGAGAAATTGAGTGCTATTCGGTCTTCACATGAAGTGCTTTTCGGTCGGTATATTGCCGATATTTATAAAATTTCGGGCATTTATACCTCGTTATAAACCCAAGGTAGTATAAATATGCATGAAATATAACCATTTATAACTAATTCAATCCGTTTACACCCAATAGAAACGCAAATATTCATATATATAGCGAGAAATTGAGTGCTTTTCGATCTTCACATGAAGTGCTTTTCGGTCGGTATATTGCCGATATTTATCCAATTTCGGGCATTAATACCTCTTAATAAACACAATGTAGTATAAATATGCATGAAATATAACCATTTATAACTAATTTAAACCGTTTACACACAAAAGAAACGCAAATATTCATATATATAGCGAGAAATTGAGTGCTTTTCGGTCTTCACATGAAGTGCTTTTCGGTCGGTATATTGACGATATTTATCCAATTTTGGGGCTTAATACCTCATAATAAACACAAGGTAGTATAAATATGCATGAAATATAACCATTTATAACTAATTTAAACCGTTTACACACAATAGAAACGCAAATATTCATATATATAGCGAGAAATTGAGTGCTTTTCGGTCTTCACTTGAAGTGCTTTTCGGTCGGTATATTGCCGATTTTATCCAATTTTGGGGCTTAATACCTCATAATAAACCCAAGGTAGTATAAATATGCATGAACTATAACCATTTATAACTAATTTAATCCGTTTACACACAATAGAAACGCAAATATTCATATATATAGCGAGAAATTGAGTGCTTTTCGGTTTCCACATGAAGTGCTTTTCGGTCGGTAATTGCCGATATTTACCATTTTGGGCACAATGTAGTATAAACATACAATCATATAACCATTTATTACTAATTAAACTCGTTAACATACACTAAAAACGATATATTGCATATATATAGAGAGAAATTGAGTGCTTTTCGGTGCTTTTCGGTGCTTTTCGGTTATTGTATGGACCCAGCCTTAAGCATTGCTCCTGTCAGGGGTGGCGAAATCAAATGTCCGAGTTGCCTGAGTCGTACATTTGCTTGTCTGGGCAACTGATTTTTTTCATTTAAGTTGTCCGTAGACATTAAGTTTTTTAAAAGTTGGGTCCAGGTATACAAAAAATACATTGTATTAAAGCCGTAATTAAGTTTTACAAAACCGGATGTTGACATGCGATTACACTGTCAGTGCTATTTGCGGAGCAATCAAGCTAAAATACGGGCTATCTCCTGCGCAGTGATCTCCCTTATTCTATAAGAGACCAGGAGCATGCGGCATTTTAAACATTCGGCCCGACCGTTAGACAGTGTACAGACTGGTTTCTTTATTTTTACAATCAGACGAACATAAAAAGTATCAAAGTAAGATAATTAAAACACGGTGTATCTGTTATTTAAGACGACTTCAATGGTAAAAATGGAACATTTAGTTTTTTTAAATCTTCAACAACGGAGCAGAAACCCGAAGCTTTTAGCAGTCCACCTCCCAAAAAAACTAAAAAAAGATTATGCTAAAAAATATGATCTAAGTAAACGCACCAGAACTTTTCAAGAAACTTGGCTCACAGATTTTCAATGGTTACCAGTTGATGATAATCAAATTGCTACCAGTAGCGGCGCAGAGCATCAGTCTGATGAGGTCGACATATTGGACTAGTTTAATTTGTTAAGATTACGATGTACTTATGTTCAACACATGTTTTAATAACACTAGCTTTGCAAGATTAAAAGTTTTAGAAAGTCTTTATTTTGTTTATAATATACTGCTATAATGAATGTACTATTGAAATACAACTATAAACAAAACTAGCAAATCATACTCATTTTGGTATATTCCACATTGTTTTACATTAATCAATAAATGCGTTTATAATTTATATAAACATTAACGGACAAGTGTAGTTCAGGAACAGACAAGTTAAATTTCCTAAATGGTTGTCCGTGGACAAGTATAGTTTTTTTAGATTTTGCCACCCCTACCTGTTCGTCCTCTGTGTCTGTCTGTTCACCTGTGGATGGATTTTGCATAACAGCAACTGCTGAATGACCTTAATGTGTTAATGAATTGCAGCTGTACACAAATGTGTAATTAAATTTGTTTTGTTATTTGTTTTCAAGTTTTGAGCATATATACACAAGTTGTTTGTACTGAAGAAATTTGTCTTTTAATGACTGATGGACTTGTTTGTGTATCTCAACGTGACATGGGGGCATCAGTGAAGGAGACACATGTAGTTAAAAAACATTTGATACAGATTTTAAAGTTGCTTTCATATGCACGTGCATGTGTTGATAAAAATGGATGCCGTAGATTATTGCAAATTTTGTTGTATGAATTTATTTCTTTACCCATTTTAGTCTTAAATTTAATTAATATCTGAAGATGTTCATCAATTAAATAAAATGCATAATAATCATTAGTATTAATAATAATAAATTGGATATTGTAATTAAATCACTAATTAATATTGATTGTTATTCTCTATCGACAGGTGTCTACATAAAACTGGCGGTTGTTTATTCGTGAGACACGATGAGTGCTGTCAAACAGTGGCTGCATGAATGCGCCTGCACAACTTATGCATAGATTAGCAGGTGCCACTGCCTGAACAACTTACTGAGGCACAGGAAGTGGATGAGGTTGTGCACAGTCCACAACAAGACCAAAATGCAGCTTATATGGACAACACATCATTAACTTACTTATGTAGTTGCTGTTTTATGCTAACATGTGCACGAAGTGCTATAGGTGAGTCATTGTGGTCTGTCTATGTTCGGCGACATGTGTTTATATTCAATATTTGACTCTTTGTTGATGAAAGATGGTCATAATGTTTCTGCTAATGATACATAATAACTTAATAAGTTAATGATTTCTTGTCTATGAACTGCTGCACTTCGGTCAAGTGTGGTCAACATCTTTGAAAAAGTGTGGATATTGACAATTTCTACCGTTCTTGTGGATGTTTTTCATTAAGGACACACTTTTTACAATATTCATTTATGCAATGCGTACCATGATTACATGTTTCGTTTATATAATAACAAAGTGAAAATAAATTCTACTCCTTTATTTCATTATCTTTGTAACATAACAATACAGGGTTTTCTCCAACAACTCTACAGCTAGGGAACAATGAAGTGGAACACTATCTGAAAATGAAATACATTTTATGTTAATAAAATTTGTATTTGTAAGACAAGTGATGAAATAAAGGTTAACATTGTAACATAAAGAGATGTGGTTTGCTCTTTAAAGAGCATGTACTGTGTATACTGCACATCAGACGAGGTTCTGTTGGAACTAATAGTTTCATATAAAAAATTCTTGAGAATGAATTGTATCATTTATGATAAGATGGATTGTTGATTCATTATTACACATTCATGAACGTACACTTCATAAGTTAATCTTTAATTTTCATGGAACTCACATCTTTTTTTTCTTACTGGCTCATCTGACTGGGCCTCACATGCGCTGTTTCGCGGATTTCCTATAATGATTATATATGAATGAATATGTCTCGTAAAATAACATAAGTAATCCAATATGTTAATTTAGCTTATGTATGCTCGTTAATTTATTTTCTACAAGTCCATGTAAAAAAAACTAACTTTTTTGTAATTACTAAAAAAAAAAGATTCAATTGATTTTTTACAATTGGTATTGTGGAATGTGATTAACCTTTTTTATGCTCCCCCAAAATTTATTTTGAGGGGAGCATATAGTCGCCGTTTCGTCTGTCTGTCCGTCTGTCCGTCCGTGCACAATTTTTGTCCGGGCTATTTCTCAGAAACTAATGACCAGAATTCAATGAAACTTTATGGGAAGCTTCACTACCAAGAGGAGATGTGCATATTATCAGTGGGTTCTGGTCGGATGATTTTTCACAGAGTTATGGCCCTTTAAAATTTTCCATTAACTGTACATATAGTGCAACTCTTGTCCGGGCTATTTCTCAGAAACTAATGACCGGAATTCAATGAAACTTTATGGAAAGCCTCACGACCAAGAGGAGATGTGCATATTATCAGCGGGTTCTGGTCGGATGATTTTTCACAGAGTTATGGCCCTTTGAAATTGTCTATAAAAAATTATTGTCCCCCCAACTACTGTGCCCTCAAAACGTTTCCTTTTATCTGAATAAATAGTGCAATATTGTGACAAAAAAAACCTTTGGGGAGCATCACCCGTCTCCGACGGTTTCTTGTTTTTAAATAACATGTATTAAATATATCACCATAATAACTTTATATATGAGTCCCGCTCTGATAAAATGGGGTTTAATGCATGTGCGTAAAGTGTCATACCAGATTAGCATGTGCTTTCTGCACAGGCCAATCAGGGACGACACTCTCCGCTTGTATTATATGTTTCGTTTTAAGAAAGACTCTTCTTAGCGAAAATCCAGTTTAGGCAGAAAGTTGTCCCTGAGTAGCCTGTGCAGACTGCACATACTAATCTTGTATGACACTTTATGCACATGCATTAAACCCCCTTTTCACAGAGCGGGATTCATATGTAAGTATATGCAATGTTTTTTATCTTGTTATTTTGCGAAATTACTTGTATCTAACGATAAATATTCATTAATAAATATGGACAATCGATCTTTATGAGCTGTCATACATACAAACATGTACATTCAATGACAAAGATATTTTGATATTATGCATTTAGTACAATGTGAAATGTATCTGTAACCAAGTAACTTCATAAATAACGATATTTATGTCACATAGTTAATTTGTGATTATGATAATGTTGTTAAACCTTATTTATTCTATGTGTTTTGTAACATTGACACACCTACACGAATAAATGTGCTAACTTTATACTGTGTACTTGATTAATTATCTTACCAACTTGTGTTCAACTGATGTGATGGATGAGATCTCATCATTCACACATGGTTGTTGTTGTTTGTCTGAAAAGAAAGTACATAGTGTTCAAATTCAAACATTCCACAGTTGAACGAAAAAAGTGATGAATGGATACCGAATACCTAAATATAAGAAATAATTATGGTAAATATGTCAGAATATGTTAGAAAATATTTACATGGAAGACGGAAAACTACAACGGGCGAGGCATGGTCAGGGGTGAGAACCCCAAAAAAGGGTTAGGGTAAGGGTTAGGGGTCGGGTTAGGGTTAGGGTTGGGTTTAGGCTAACCCAAACCCTAACCCGACCCCTAACACTAACCCAAACCCTAACCATAATCCTCTAACCACCCCCCCCTTGCGCAATACCATACCATGCCTCGCCTGTTGTAGTTTTCCGTCTCCCTATTTACATACATGAACTGGACTGGAATGTGTCAATAGAAAACAGCAAACACACAATACACAACAATGATTATTCCTAATGATTATTCCGTGCAAATTCAATATAAATGTTTTTATGTATAATTCAAAGTACAAAATTAACCTTGCTCCCATTCTAAGTTTCATTTTATAATCATTTTGTGGTAAGAGTAAGTCAGTAAGTAAGGGTCATGAGATTTCATTAGTTAATATACCTTAACGTCTGTCCATTTCTTGATAACTTTTTCTATCTTGGGGCTACACAATCAAATGCTGTTCACTCTAAAATTGAGTGATAGTTTTAAGGTTTGTGTTTACAATTAAAAATTAATTCTAAAGCTATGCACACTGGGTAATAAAGTAAATTCTATGCCAAAAATAAATATACACATAACAGTAGGCATTCGGATATACTATCCCGGTGGTGTAGTGGATGAGGTGTCCGCCTAGCGATCGGGATTTCGTGGGTTCGCTCCCTACTCGGGTAGCATTCTCATTATCTCCTCCATAGACACCATGTACAGGTTCTTCTCAGGATACGGACTCGACAGTGTCCATATCTGCCTATATCGGCCTTCATGTAATAGTCAGCAATTGACTGTAGGAAGTACAAAGTAGAAGAAGAAGTACGAAAACAAATATCTAGCGAAATAAGCAGAAATGTGTAAGATGAGAATGTTCCTTTAAAAGAGAGATACATTTACTCTAAAAACAAACATACAAATAAATTGTTTTCTTCAAATGTGGGGCATAGATATAATGTATTGATTAATACTCGAATACTCTTCTGCCAAAAACATTAGATATAAACACACAACGATTTGTCATTTTAAAGGCTGACAGTTCCAAACGCGGGAAAATATGATTTCGTTATAACAGTACTTGCAACTAGAATTTAGAAAATAAATACATAAAATAAATGCATAAAACATTTCGATTCTTTGGTGTAAAATAACGATATGAATTTAATAAAAACCCAGTATCAATTACGAGACAAATGGACAGACATAAACGCTAAAATATTTGATTTTTGTTATAATTGATTTTCGGATCATTCGTTTTTATAGGATTTTCGTTATAATTGTTTTTCCGATCTTTCGTTTTTCAGCTAATTTATTAATACTATTTGATCACATTGTGGTAAGTTTCATTATGTCACAGGTTGTATCTGTGCATTCCTGACAGTAGTAAGGTAAAGTTCTTTTCTAATTACCCAAATATATTTTTGCGAATGTGTTATTGTTATTTTCACGGCATACACGACAGAGTCAGTCGGATATTTATTTTCTGCAAAAAAACTTTCAATTTCTTGATCAATTAATTTTGATGAACCAGAATGAAATGTGTTCGTCAAAATGTTTTATTACTATAACATAATGTGAACGAGAGATATAAGTTAAATACAAATAAAAAAATTGATAAGGATAGAAATAAGTGTTGTTCTTTAATTTACGGCTAGTGAACAATCGCCCATATACAATCCTCTGCTCTTTAATTTACGGCTAGTGAACAATTGTCTATATAAAATCCGCTAGTCATTAATTTACGGCTAGTGAACAATAGTCTATATACAATCCGCTAGTCATTAATTTACGGCTAGTGAACAATTGTCTATATACAATCCGCAATTCTTTAATTTACGGCTAGTGAACAATTGTCTATATACAATCCGCTAGTCTTTAATTTACGGCTAGTGAACAATTGTCTATATACAATCCGCTAGTCTTTAATTTACGGCTAGTGAACAATTGTCTATATACAATCCGCTAGTCTTTAATTTACGGCTGGTGAACCATTGTCTATATACAATCCGCTAGTCTTTAATTTACGGCTGGTGAACAATTGTCTATATACAATCCGCTAGTCTTTAATTTACGGCTGGTGAACCATTGTTTATATACAATCCGCTAGTCTTTAATTTACAGCTAGTGAACAATTGTCTATATACAATCCGCTAGCCTTTAATTTACAGCTGGCGAACAATTGTCTATATACAATCCGCTAGTCTTTAATTTACGGCTGGTGAACAATTGTATATATACAATCCGCTAGTCTTTAATTTACGGCTGGTGAACAATTGTCTATATACAATCCGCTAGTCTTTAATTTACGGCTGGTGAACAATTGTCTATATACAATCCGCTAGTCTTTAATTTACGGCTGGTGAATAGTTGTCTATATACAATCCGCTAGTCTTTAATTTACGGCTGGTGAACTATTGTCTATATACAATCCGCTAGTCTTTAATTTACGGCTGGTGAATAGTTGTCTATATACAATCCGCTAGTCTTTAATTTACGGCTGGTGAACTATTGTCTATATACAATCCGCTAGTCTTTAATTTACGGCTGGCGAACAATTGTATATATACAATCCGCTAGTCTTTAATTTACGGCTAGTGAACAATTGTCTATATACAATCCGCTAGTCTTTAATTTACGGCTGGTGAACAATTGTATATATACAATCCGCTAGTCTTTAATTTACGGCTAGTGAACAATTGTCTATATACAATCCACTAGTCTTTAATTTACGGCTAGTGAACAATTGTCTATATACAATCCGCTAGTCTTTAATTTACGGCTGGTGAACAATTGTATATATACAATCCGCTAGTCTTTAATTTACGGCTGGCGAACAATTGTCTATATACAATCCGCTAGTCTTTAATTTACAGCTAGTGAACAATTGTCTATATACAATCCGCTAGTCTTTAATTTACGGCTGGTGAACTATTGTCTATATACAATCCGCTAGTCTTTAATTTACGGCTGGTGAACAATTGTCTATATACAAATCGCTAGTCTTTAATTTACGGCTAGTGAACAATTGTCTATATACAATCCGCTAGTCTTTAATTTACGGCTGGTGAACAATTTTCATATACAATCCGCTAGTCTTTAATTTACGGCTGGTTAACAATTGTCTATATACAATCCGCTAGTCTTTAATTTACGGCTGGTGAACAATTGTCTATATACATTCCGCAATTCTTTAATTTACGGCTAGTGAACAATTGTTTATATACAATCCGCTAGTCTTTAATTTACAGCTAGTGAACAATTGTCTATATACAATCCGCTAGTCTTTAATTTACGGCTGGTGAACAATTGTCTATATACAAATCGCTAGTCTTTAATTTACGGCTAGTGAACAATTGTCAAAACACAATCCGCTAGTCTTTAATTTACGGCTGGTGAACAATTTTCATATACAATCCGCTAGTCTTTTATTTACGGCTGGTGAACAATTGTCTATATACAAATCGCTATTCTTTAATTTACGGCTGGTGAACAATTGTCTATATACATTCCGCAATTCTTTAATTTACGGCTAGTGAACAATTGTCTATATACAATCCGCTAGTCTTTAATTTACAGCTAGTGAACAATTGTCTATATACAATCCGCTAGTCTTTAATTTACGGCTGGTGAACTATTGTCTATATACAATCCGCTAGTCTTTAATTTACGGCTGGTGAACAATTGTCTATATACATATCGCTAGTCTTTAATTTACGGCTAGTGAACAATGGTCTATATACAATCCGCTAGTCTTTAATTTACGGCTGGTGAACAATTTTCATATACAATCCGCTAGTCTTTAATTTACGGCTGGTTAACAATTGTCTATATACAATCCGCTAGTCTTTAATTTACGGCTGGTGAACAATTGTCTATATACATTCCGCTAGTCTTTAAGTTACGGCTAGTGAACAATTGTCTATATACAATCCGCTAGTCTTTAATTTACGGCTGGTGAACAGTTGTCTATATACAATCCGCTAGTCTTTAATTTACGGCTGGCGAACAATTGTCTATATACAATCCGCTAGTCTTTAATTTACGGCTGGTGAACCATTGTCTATATACAATCCGCTAGCCTTTAATTTACGGCTAGTGAACAATTGTCTATATACAATCCGCTAGTCTTTAATTTACGGCTAGTGAACAATTGTCTATATACAATCCGCTAGTCTTTAATTTACGGCTGGTGAACTATTGTCTATATACAATCCGCTAGTCTTTAATTTACGGCTGGTGAACAATTGTCTATATACAATCCGCTAGTCTTTAATTTACGGCTAGCGAACAATAGTCTCTATACAATCCTGTGATCTTTAATTTACGGCTAGTGAACAATTGTCTTTATACAATCCGCTAGCCTTTAATTTACGGCTGGGGAACAATTGTCTATATACAATCCGCTAGTCTTTAATTTACGGCTAGTGAACAATTGTCTATATACAATCCGCTAGTCTTTAATTTACGTCTGGTGAACAATTGTATATATACAATCCGCTAGTCTTTAATTTACGGCTAGTGAACAATTGTCTATATACAATCCGCTAATCTTCAATTTACGGCTAGTGAACAATTGTCTATATACAATCCGCTAGTCTTTAATTTACGGCTCGTGAACAATTGTATATATACAATCCGCTAGTCTTTAATTTACGGCTAGTGAACAATTGTCTATATACAATCCGCTAGTCTTTAATTTACGCCTAGTGAACAATTGTCTATATACAATCCGCAAGTCTCTAATGTACGACAAGTGTATAATTGCCTATATACAATCCGCTGGTCTATTAACGGCAAGTGACTAATTGTCTATACACGATCCGCAAATCTTGAATAAACGGCAAGTAAATAATTGCTTACGACGTCGCGCTCATTACTGGCGTAAATTTACATAACGTCAAAAAATACGGAAAATGAATGCTAACGTTAAGGTGTATTTTAAGCCGTTGACTCTTGGTTCTTTTTGTTGTTATGTAGCAGTTATTCTTCCGAATTTTTAGGTTTACATATCAAAACTTTTTGTTTGTTATTAAAGGGATTTTTTAAGTGAAAGTGTACTGTTTTTAACAACTATTCAAGTCAAACACTGTGTAGTGAGATCATATAATTATCTTTATTATCTGCATTGTCTTGCTTAGTAACGGTCGTCTGGACGCATTTAAATACAACAAATTATCTTAACGTCATATGATTTTTATTACATTTTTTTAGTCTCGTACAAATTTACAAAGTTCATATAACAATTTACACATTAAAGTATCATATACAAGTGTTATGAAAAGAATGTCTGTTCTGTGAATAACTATACGAGGCTACATACTGATTCAGCATTAAGTTGCTTATTAACATCAACATAATTATAAGAAAGACATGACATAAAATAATTAAAAAAAGAATGCACACAACTTTATAAAATACATGTACATTACACGGACCGACAAAACTCTAGACAGTTACATAATTTAAAATTTCACATCTGCATATATAAACACAAGAAACAGTAGATATATATCAACTCACCACGAATGAATAAAATAAGTCCCACAACAAAAGAGTATACATTGTCAATGGAAGGGGCCAATGGTTGGTATCAGATTAAGTTATGTATTAATTACAAACCCTAGTAGTTATAAATGTAGTTAAATAGTATGGTATACGCTTCAAAGTGCTTTGAATGCGATGACGAACAACTCGTAAATACTTATCATTAAGAATCAAATTTCTGTTAATTTCTGTCCTAAAATTATTGTTATCACCAAACATCTAAAATGTTCAAACTGTTCTCAGCTACGCTTATACTTCCGTTTTAGTCGTTCTAATCCAACATGTAACAAACCGCCACCGAATACACAAATGCTTTTCTCCTCTTAACGATCCAAAAGGCAGACTACGTCGATTTGTAGTAATACCCTTCTACATCGCGTTCTCCTTTCAGGAAAGTGTTACCCCAGTCATCTCTAACTTCTGCTCGCAATGTGTATGGAGTACGAGTTACCTGGTAAAAACAATCCAGGTTATATAAAATGATACATTTGTATGTGTGCAGCACATGAGAGCTTCAATAGACATTATAGGTTCTTATCGCCTTTCAGTAATGTGAGGCTGCATTATTTTTTGTCATGTACCTCAATTTTATCGGTTAATTGTTTAAATGGCATTATCTGATAATCAGTGTAGACATTTTTTTCCGATCACCATCGATGGTAAAAAAACTTAAAGGACTATATGTTATTTATTTTACTCGTGCGAATACGGAAAAATCTTTAACAAGGAGTAATCATCATTTTCATCCGCAGGAACGACGGCTACAGTATCTCCTTCTGTTATGAGGTCTGCGGTGTTTTCCATCTCATCCATTCCATCGTCTACTAATTCTGTCCCGACCGCCGCTTCAGGGACTCGAATGTCAAGGTCACCAATGCTGCCAGTCATGCACATGTTTTGGCGTGGACTTTCCCATACGGTAAAATATACATTATAAAATATTATCATGTAACATATATTCAGGATTCGTCGTCGGCGTCGCGCTTACCGACTTATCTGTCAACTACCATAAGGTCAATCTATCGATATTTTCATTGAATTACATGTAATGAATAAATGATTTAGAGAAAAAGACAAAACTAATGTTCACCTTTAACTATAACTTTTAGTAAGAATTATTTAAGATTTATTAGTTATAATAAACTTTAAATCAGACTTACCAACTTAACATTTGTCGCAGGTGTAACATGACTTGTTCATTGCTGAAATCTTAACGGGTTCAGTGGTAGTCAACTGGTGAATGTACTCGAAAATTCGTCTGGTATATATTCTGCTCTTCGGTGCATGCACGTATTCCGCTGCGTATCAGTAAACATCCTGAGCATTTTGAATGATGTTCCCCTTTAACACGACAAGATCCAGTTGACCTTTCAATACACCCCCGGTCGCGTCCTGCGGCTCCTTGGCATGGCTGGTTTCAAAATAATTTCCTTGGAACACTTTATATCTCATCGCACTACAAACTAAGGACGACCTCCCCATGCACGTCGTGCTCTTGTATTGGACACTGCATCCATCCGATATTCTATCATTTTATCTGTCTTATAGCCGATGCTATCGAGGTGAGATTTTATTTTCTCCTGAACTTAAGCCTCAAAGAAGTGGTTGTGAGTACCGTCTGGGCTGATGCAGAAAATAAGCTCCGACACGAGCTCGTTTTCGTTTACATGGTCATATTCAACAACCGCGTGGCGATATATAACCGATAAATGGATGCTTACTTCGGTTTTGCCAAAATATCCGGATTGCAGTTTATTCTTTCAATACACCTGTGATTCTCCAAAAAAGCATGGATAAAATCATGTTAATAGACATCGTTTCAAAGAATTAAGCTTATTGATTTGCCAGTTAGCACTGAACTGGTGTTGTGTAAATGATTCCAATTGTGACCGGAAGTAAGAAAACATCTCCTTTGCTGCGGTTTTCTTTTTTATGAGCATCAGTTTTCTTTTCGTACGTCCTTTAACATCAATGTTGACAAAGTCATACCTTTCCCATGATATGTCTTTTTCCGGTTCTCGTACGTTCTCATCTTGCAACATCCATACGCTATCAGAGCGACTCTGGTCCCTGGCCGTCTTTACCTTATATGGTAATCATAACCATATATGTCACAACACAAACATCTATAAATAAACGTTATGAATGGGTGTAATATGACCATATATGAAGAAAGCGTAATCAAATAACGTGCGAGGGGTACCGAATGGAGAAACAAGAAAAAACATCGTTGGAATAATCTCCCCTTTTGATTGCACACGAGCTTTCAAACGGTTGAGATCCGGTATTGTATACGTTTGTGACATTGTTTTGAGATCAAGAAGTCATTTCGGCGCTTATATATTTCAGTTTTGTTTTTGAACTTGCAATAGCTATCTTTTAATTGTGATTTGGTGTATTTCGACGTTGTAAAGTGTATAATTCAAAGTGGCATTCATTTTCGCGACCTAGTCCTAGTAACTCGGTGTGAGTGAACGAAGGATTTGTGTTTACTTTTCACCTTAAGTTCAACTGTGCGTTTTATTACCCATTTTGTGATCTATTAAAAACACGTGCTTCGCGCATTTGGACACTTACAGTGTGTTTTACACTAGTGCAATAATTGACACTTGATGTGTTTATAGTGACTGTGTGATATTTGCATTGATTGAACACTTACCAGTGGATTGCAATTTTGAGTGACACTTTAATACTAATTATTAAAAAACAGGTGCTTCGCGCATTTGGACACATTCAGTGTGTTACACACTAGTGCAATAATTGACACTTTTGACATGTTCATAGTGATATTTGCACTGAACACTGACCAGTGTATTGCAATTTTGACACTTATTGATTATTGAAAACTAGTGCTTTTTAACTTGTGTGACCTTTATTTTTATTAAAGCGTGATTGATCTGTTTTGTTTATATTCTTTTTGTGTAGTTAGATACACATAAGACAAGTTTAGTCGTCCTGATTAGTCTTGTTGCAATAGTATTGTTAAGGTAGTATTTGGGTTGTTAAGACTTGTCTTTTTATAATTACTACTAATTAAATTAGTAGATTTATTACGCAGGCTCTTTTGAACAGGATGCAGTGTTGTGTCAGGAAGCATTTTTCTTTTATTTTTTCGGGTGCCCAAGACAGGAGAAAAGTGAACCGTATTGCTGGGGACTCCAATTCTCATCGGATTAAGGATATTCTTCCTGACGATATAGCTGTCAAATGCCTGCCAATCTCTGATGAGAATATGTAATGACAATGGTATAGAACAGTAATTACAGTTTCAGGTTTGTTTCTATTAATGGTATCACATGTACACATTTTTCTAAACGTTAAAACAAAATGATTAATGAAATAAACAAAGGTTACCGTTTAAACGGTATTCATATGTCAGTTATAAAAGCGTCATTGACATCGCATTTCCAAACTGAAAGTAATGATTATTTCCAGAAGTTATATTCAGATCATTACCCATTTGGGCAATGACGTCATATTAAAACCAACTGTTCTTGCCGTTGTTGAGTCATTGGGTACACATTTTCTACTTACATGCCGTAGTATTTTATAACAAAGACAAATAAATATTGATCTCACATTTCTTCAAAAAGACTACACCTGTGTAAATTTTTTATTGTTTTCTACCTAACAAGATGTACATAAAAACGAGTATCTGTTTATTAAATTAAAAATGAATGCGGATGAATAAATGTCGGAAAAAATGTCCTCATGCACGTTGTGCTGACGCGCGTCAAATGTTCAAGACAATTCGGGGAATGATCATGCAACAAAGAGCTGGAAAATTTTCCCGAGCACTTTGTGCCGACGTGTGTCAAATATTCAAGACGTCTAGGTCGTACATGGTGTTTTGTTATGTTTACGCTGTTGTGAATAAGGGCCATCTGGCACACATGATACAAATGTATACCAGTCTTTTTTTAACAGCTTTTAATAAGTTTTGCAACATTGTAACGTAATGAACTAAAATGGATTATGTTGATATCAACAGTCGTTTAAATGTTTACTGTTTTTGTAAACATTTTTTAGAAAACACGAAATGCCACCATTTAAACGTGATACTCATAGTTTCTATAAATGATGTAATTATTTCATTTCTTTATACTTAAACAGTTCAAATGTCAAGTCCTAAGCTTCGTATGATTACAGTATTTGTCATCAATATAAAGTTAAACTTATTATGCTGATGTCATCATGTGCAATGATTGGCATCATTGCGTTTTCTAACTAATTTGCATGGTTATATATTTTATTTAAGCGTGTGGAATATTTTACAGATTGTAGGGAATTGTAATTGCAAACTTTTCATTTTAATCTTGAGGCAAAGCATGAATTTTCCTTGTGTATTCATTCATGTATATTTGTGATTTATTTACACAGACATTCGCCAACTCCTTTTTCAAAGGTGCCAAATTTTCTTGTGATCGTTTTCGCCATGCATTGTTGAGAGACTTGCGGAAGATGGATGTTCAACAGCTGTATCTTCATCTAGGCTCAAATGACATTCTTACGAATGAAGCGGTGTTTTACTGGTACATATACAATTATAAAAAAAGCTTTGATATTTAAATTTAATGTACGTGTAGTTGTTTCCCATAACTATATAAATTTGCAAAACTAACATTTTACATGGTTTATTCCTCAATGAGTCATGGAAACTTGCAATCATTTTAGAAGTGTTATCTAGTTTCTAATTTATAAATAAAGCATTTCACAATATTTTCTATTATCCATGTTAATTTGACATTTTATGCTCCCCCAAAAAATTTGTGGGGGAGCATATATTCGCCGCTTCGTCATTCCGTCTGTCCGTCCGTGAACAATTTTTGGATTCTCAGCAACTAAAGGCCGGAATTCAATGCAACTTAATGGGAAGCTTCACTATTAAGAAGAAATGTGCATATTATCAGCGGGTTCTGGTCGGATGATTTGTCACAGAGTTATGGCCCTTTTAAATTTTCTATTAACTGTACATATAGTGCAATTCTTGTCAGGGCTATTTCTCAGCAATTAATGACCGGAATTCAATGAAACTTTATGGGAAGATTTACTACCAAGAGGAGATGTGCATATTATCAGCGGGTTCTGGTCCGATGATTTTTCACAGAGTTATGGCCCTTTGAAATTTTCCATTTACTGTACATATAGTGCAATTCTTGTCCGGGCTATTTCTCAGCAACTAATGACTGGAATTCAATGAAACTTTATGGGAAGCATCACTACCAAGAGGAGATGTGCATATTATCAGCCGGTTTTTGTCGGATGATTTTTCACAGAGTTATGGCCCTTTGAAATTTTACATTGTACATATAGTGCAATTCTTGTCCGAGCTATTTCTCAGCAACTTATAACAGGAATTCAATGAAACTTTATGGGAAGCTTCACTATCAAGAGGAGATGTGGATATTATCCGCCGGTTTTCGTCGGATGATTTTTCACAGAGTTATGGCCCTTTGAAATTTTCCATTGTACATATAGTGCAATTCTTGTCCGAGCAATTTCTCAGCAACTTATTACGGGAATTCAATGAAACTTTATGGGAAGCTTCACTACCAACAGGAGATGTGCATATTATCAGCTGGTTCTTGTCGGATGATTTTCCACAGAGTTATGGCCATTTGAAATTTTCCATTGTACATATAGTGCAATTCTTGTCCGAGCTATTTCTCAGCAACTTATTACATGAATTCAATGAAATTTTATGGGAAGCTTCGCTACCAACAGGAGATGTGCATATTATAAGCCGGTTATGGTCGGATGATTTTTCACAGAGTTATGGCCCTTTGAAATTTTCTATAAACTGTACATATAGTGCAATTCTTGTCCGGGCTATTTCTCCCCAACTACTGACTGGAATACAATGAAGCTTTATGGGAAGCATAACTACCTTGAGGAGATGCGCATGTTATTAGTGGGTTCTGGTTAGATGATTTATTTACAGAGTTATGGCCCTTTGAAATTTTTAAGTTACTAAACCATCCATTGTATTAATTTGTCCAAAGTTATGCCCCTCAAGACGTTTCCTTTTATCTGAATATATAGTGCAATATTGTGACAAAAAAACCTTTGTGGAGCATCACCCGTCTCAAACGGTTTCTTGTTTCATTATTTGCTGTCTACAATTAATTTTACATGAAATAGCAAATGTTTTATTTATGCGCATAATATTAACAATATAATTATACATATTTGTTTATGTAACTATTTTGATAGGTAAGTCAGTCTGCAAAGAAAAAGAACACATTTGTATATATTTTACTCCACATTTTTTATGCCCCCTTTAGAAGAAAAGTGGGTATATAGTTTTCTCACTGTCTGTCTGTCTGTCACACTTTTCTTGTCCGCTCTCTAATTCAAATAGTTTTCATCTGATCTTTACCAAACTTGGTCAGAAGTTGTATCAAGACAACATCTAGGTTATGTTCGAATATGGGTCATGCCGGGTCAAAAACTAGGTCACAGGGTCACTTAGTGCATTTCAAGGATTAAGTATGGTGTCCGCTCTCTAGTTTGGGACTTATTTTGCATTTCTAAATTAACGTTTTTTATGCCGCCGAAGGAGGGCATATAGTGATCGCACTGTCCTTCCGTCTGTTTATCTGATGTCTGTCTGTCCGTCCGTCACACTTTGTGTTTAGGTTTCGAAAAATGCTCATAACTTATTTTGTCGCTTCAGATGTAACATTCATATTTGATATGCATGTGTACATGGACAAGGCCTTTCCATATGCACACAAATTTTTACCCCATGACCTTGACATTAGGGTCCGTGTTTAGGGTTTAAAAAATGCATTTAGATTTCGAAAAATGCTCATAATTTCTATCAAAGCATTTATTGGGGTCATACGTCATCCTATGGAGACAGATCTTGTTTAACAATTTAATTGAAAATAATATGTTGTCAACATGAAGTGTATATATGCAAGATCACATTCCCAGTGACAACAACTCTTTAATTGTTGACTGTATTTTAGCTGGACTATTATATATGAAATATATATAGTGGAGCTATCCTACTCACCCCGGCGTTGGCGTTTCCGTGAGCGTGCAAATGTTAAAGTTTGCGTACTACTTCAAATATTTTCAATGTCCATTGACATATTGCTTTCATATTTTGCATACTTGTTTACCAACATGATCCCAACCTATAAACAAGAGAAGACCACTGTATCAATCATTTTGACAGAATTATTGCCCCTTTTATACTTAGAATATGCATATTATTGATAAATCTATGTTAAATTGTGCGTACTACCCCAAATATTTCCTATGTCCTTTAACATATTGCTTTGTTATATTGCATACTTGTTTACCAACATGACCTTTAACCTACAAACAAGAGCAGACCACTTAATCAAGCATTTTGATAGAATTACGGCCCCTTTTATACTCAGAATATGCATATTATTGATAAATCTATGTTAAAGTTTGCGTACTACCCCAAATATTTCCTATGTTCTTTGACATATTGCTATTATATTTTGCATACTTGTTTTCCAACATGACCCCAACTTATAAACAAGATTAGACCACTGAATCAAGCATTTTGATAGAATTATGGCCCCTTTTTTACTTTGAGAATTGGACATTTTGCTTAAATTCACATAACTTCTTTATTTATGATAAGATTTTATTAATACTTTGACAAAACAACACTTACCTGAATACCACATTGGATTCCACCCGTGCAATACCAGTGCTCCAGCTAGGCCTAAATCGAAGGGCGCCCCGCCCTACCCTCCCGAACCTCCGCCCTGACCTTCCTAGGGCCCCCCCTGCCCTTAAAAAAAAATTTTATTTTTTATTTATTTTTTTACATATGATGATTAATAAATCTCTTATTAAAATACATTGTAATTAATTTATTCCTCATTGTAGTAATTAAATTTGAATTGTTTAATGACAATGGGAATAATTTATTCTTACAATTATTGATAACACATAAATTAACATGCATGAGGAAGCATTCTAGAAACGCCCGCGCGCTCGAAAGTGCCCTTTTGACAAAATACTGCGCGTCCAATGTGCCCTTTTGACAAAAAATCCCCCTGCCTTTTTCAAATCCTAGCTGCAGCACTGCAATACCCCACGCCCCAACCCAGAATCCCTGCCCCCCCCCCCACCCCCCCCCCAAATTTGTTTTATTTTTGAAAGATCGTCAGATCGTCTAATAAATGACCACACCCCACGTTATACCCCCCTCTCAACCCCCCTACCCCCTCCCCAAATTTTTATTTTATCTTATTGAAGTAGTTTTCATCTGATCTTCAAAAAATGTGGTCAGAAGTTGTATCTAGACAATATCTAGTTCAAGTTCAAATATGGGTCATGCTGGGTCAAAAACTAGTTCACAGGGTGCATTTCAAGGATTTAGCATGGTGTAAGCTCTTTAATTGAAAGAGTTTTCATCCGATCTTCACCAAATTTGTGCAGAAGTTGTGTCTTAATGATATCTAAGTCAAGTTCAGATATAGGTCATGCCGGGTCGAAAACTAGGTCACTTAGTGCATTTCCAGCGTTTAGCATGGTGTCCAAAACCTTCAAACGGGTGTATCTTGTGACAGTTTAGCACTCTTGTTTATTACATTAAAGCCACACACCTTGAAATGAAATACATGTTACTCAGTACATATAGATGCAATTTGAAAGTGTGCAAAATTGTCATTAAATCTATAGCCTAGTTAGCAAGTAATTTATTATTTTATATTTTAAAACTGAATGTATGATTTGTATACGTACATGTTCAATTCGAGAAACACAATAATTTTTAAGTTTTAAAGCACAAGAAAGACGGATTTCTACCTTGCAACCACCAGATATATTCTAATTGGCAAAGATAAAATATGTTTCTTATTTATATCCAAATTTACGATGCCAGATATTTCATTTCAAGGTGTGTGGCTTTAAGGAATGTTTTTTAAATGGGTATATTACCAAGATCTGCACAGCCAGGGTGATATTAACCTTCAGATGTTAAAGCTTTCTAAGAATTTTAAGGCTTGCCTTTTATACTTGAAATGATAAATCATTAACATGTTTTGAACTTTAGGAACATACAAACATTTCCCACCCACCATGTGGATCAAGATGTTTGGGCTGATGATTCTGGGTCGTATGTGTGGACAAGGTGGTCTTCATTACATCATGATGCAGCTGTGTATTCAACAACATGTTAACCTGTCCCAGCGGATGTTGATGCTCTTAAATCTCTTAAATGATGTTGAGAAAAATCCAGGACCGGTACTTTATGACAAAATATACATCGTTTATTGAATAACTATATATATTTATTTTAACATTAAAGTGATTTTTTTCTTGCATTTTTGTGCCTTTTGTTACTGAGAACTATTTTATCATATGTTGGTGATTGAAACCCAGGACCTGTAAGTGCTTCTTAATATTTGCAACAAATGACAAATCATGTTAAGTTTTTGAAACATCTGTTTTTTGTTCAGTTAAAGGACATATTGAACTCACTAATTGCTAAGTTAACTTAGATGCATCAAGTTTTTATTGATGATTTCTACTTTCTGTTGAATCATTATCCTTTCCAAAGCCAGAGAGATATAGTGTTGGCGTTTTCCATCGGTCAGTCTGTCAGTCCATCCATCTGTTTGTTACAAACATTTTAGGGCTTCATATCATGAATTTAATAAGATTTCAACATGGAAAAATAAGTGTATGCCATATTCATACAATAGTGCAAATTTACTTTTTTTCTTTTTTTTTTAGATTAGTTATTAACAGAAGAACAGAACAGTAACATACTTTTATTACATTAACAGAGGCTCTGATTAGATGTGTATCTGCGTAAAGAACTCATAGAAAATATCAATATATAGATAAATAAAACAAAAATAGAGTTAAACAAATCATGGTGAAATCCACAATACACACCAAGAGCTATTAGTAGGCTTATCTCCATTGACTTATTTCACAGTAAATCTCTTTTTTTTTGCCTTTTCATTAACATTTTCAATCAAAAATAACATTTGTGAAAAACTTAGTCAATGATTATAACTAAAGTTAAAAATGTGGACACTGTAAGTTAATTGACTTTGGCTTCCAATCTGCAGTTTACAAAGTTGCTTGTTATAGGAGTATTCGTGCAAATGGATATCCTGCAAGGAAGACTTCCACTCCATAGGACAGCAAGATGCACATATCATCTCTCATGTGGTTCAAGAGAAATGCTGTAGATGGGGAGACTGTACCAAAGTCCTGAGCTTTAATAGTCTTGAAATCCATGAACTTAAACATCTCTATGATGTGAGTTTAGCACTGTGTATGAACTGGTGTTGCTTCATTTTCTGCATATCTTTATCTCAGTCTTCTCTAGTTTTGATGGTCAAATACATATTGTCTGCCAGTTTTTTTCCCCCAATACTGCCGTTCATCGTTTGCTTGCATCAAGAGTTTTAAAAGAAATTAAAACTCATTTGTTTAGTTAGAATCTTATGAAAGACTTAAATGGCCATGTTTAATACAATTGTATAACAACATATACGAGCTAAAAAAATAGTTGGAATAATTAATGTTTATATGAACATAACAAATTTACTTAAAATCATAGGTCTTGTTTTTGTCTGCCACTATAAGAACCAGAACATATTTCGGACATTCGAGGATTGACTTGCTGTGTTAGAGGATCATCAGGTGATGGAAGAAACCAGGCTTTTTTCGACTCAATGTTAATGAAACCTGATCGACATGCTCATCTTGGTTGAGTAAGCCTGGGTTGAGTGTTTCCAAAAAGTAGGTAACCTGGTGAAATCTTAGGAAAACATTGTAACCAGATCCAGGTTTTTTTGACTGACAGACCGATGGACAGTGGGTCAACCGTAAATCCCTTCATGTGAAAACGGTAGGGACAAAATAAATATCACATTGCTCTTCTGAGTTCATTTGTAAACCAAGTTTTATCACAAAATTAAAATGGTCAATGTATTATTTTGTGTATTTAAAAATTATGTGAATATTAAGTTTCATGAAATCTTACTGAGTTTTCTCAATTTTAGCTACTATTCGGACATGGACTGACGGACAAATGGGCAACAATGTCGCAATTTGTATACCAAGTTTTATAAGAATTGTTTCATAAAAGTAACCAATGTGTCTGTTCTATGTCAAGGTAACTACAAGGATGAAATACACAAAAAGATTTTGGTTCACAATAGGGCAGGCTCCGCGTGCCGTGAACCGGGCAACAGCTTTTGTCATTTAACATTTGTGTTATAATGGCATAAGCTGGCAGATACCCTTTAACTTTAACGATGTTTTCCGATAATTTCTCGGAAAATACAATCTAGCAATTTTTATTAAATTTAGATTACTAAAAATTAATATTATATGTATGCCCCCCTTGGAAGAAGAGGGGTATATTGTTTTGCACATGTCAGTTGGTTGGTCCACCAGATGGTTTCCTGATGATAATTCGAGAACGCTTTGGGCTAGGATCATGAAACTTCATAGGTTTATTGATCTCGAAATAGTAAAATTGTTTCCGGATGATAACTCAAGAACGCTAACGCCGAGGATCATGAAACTTCATAGGTACATTGATGATGACTCGGAGATGACATCTATTGATTTTCAGGTCACTAAGTCAAAGGTCAAGGTCACAGTGACTCGAAATAGAAAAATGGTTTCCGGATGATAACTCATAAATGCTTACGCCTAGGATCATAAAATAAAAAAATCATTGGTACATTGATAATGACTGGCAGATGACCCCCTTCATAGGTACATTGATAATGACTGGCAGAAGACCCTTATTGATTTTCAGGTCACTAGGTCAAAGATTAAGGTCATAGTGACTCAAAACAGTTTAATGGTTTCCTGTTGATAGCTCAAGAATACTTAGGTCTATGATCATGAAACTTCTCAAGTACATTGATCATGACTGGCAGATGACCCCTATTGATTTTCAGGTCACTAGGTCAAAAGTCAAGTTCACAGTGACAAAAACGTATTCACAATGGCTGCCACTACAACTGACAGCCCATAGGGGGGGCATGCATGTTTTACAAACAGCCCTTGTTCTGTGTTAAAATTATGTACACGTCTGCGTTAAATAAATATGTTCACATTTAAAATAAAGCTAAAAATGTGTATTGTTGTTATTAGTAATTTGAACCGAATTGCTCTGTGGGAAGTATAAGTACTATCAACCAGACCTAAATATGTGGGTAATTAAAGAGCACGAGAAAAGATGAAAATTAAGTTAGCTCAACCATTTTAAGCAATATTACTGGGTCACACTTTTTACGATGCAAAATCTGAAGGGTCCCTAGACTATGATGATTACTTACACGAGGAGTGTCCTATTCATTGCTGCCGCATGATCCTATCAGTAACGAATTAACGCTTGTATCGTTAAAGCAAGTCGTATATTCACGTTTATAAATATTTAAATAGAAAATAAAGGTTTAATTGTCGCATATCCACCGCATGATGTGTCTTATAAAGTGCACGTATATTCAAACCGAACAATTTTGTCCTTAGATAAAAATATACTACATGTGATCATATGTGGCCTCACAAGGCTTATTATGAATTTATTATATCGCCATCGCAATGAGATGTAAATAGTTCATACATGCACAGTGTTCTTTCAACACAACCAAATCACACTTAGAGTCGCGTCTTGCGAAAATAGGTCTTAATGCGTATGCGGCCAGCGTAAGTCAAACACGGTCTGCGCTATTTCGCAGTGATTGTTGTTAGGTCAAAAACGTGCATGAAGAAGTCCGGAGTTCCGCAGTGATTTGGCCAATGCTGTGGGTGATTTCTCTGAAATCAATAATTAAAATATTCTGATTCATTCATTCGGGTCTACAGGCGTGAAATTTCCCCATCATTTAATTGTTTGTTGATAAAGGGTATTTTATGTGAAAAGCTTGGTAAGACAGCTACGCCGAACAACCGAACTAGCATTCATTAATTTGATCAAACTATGCACACAGCAGAATGATCGTGTTTCTTACATGGCTTTTAGAAGAACAGACCATGCAGGCGAGCAGTGAACAATATGATTAGGTTTAGTTGCCCTAACCCTATATACCCTTGGTATGACTTGTGAGTGTTGAACTAATGTGCTACAGCATCACTTAAATACGAACATACGATAGTCAGGTATCCCCGCATAATGACATATAGAATATTACTGGGTAGATACCGCTTGGCATACTTGAGCCTGGGATAGTCGGTTATACCCGCTTTGTGAAATTAGGCATATAACAGGTTTGATATAGCATTAACAGTACGTACTTGGGGGTTATAGGAAATACCCGCTATATGACTATCCTGTATATAACTAAATGACGTCAAAAATACAACTGATGTGATACGGCATTACTTATACGAGCATAGGGTAGTAAGGTATAACTCGCCTCCTACAAAAATGACCTGATTCGATTTGCTTTGAGAGGCCATGTGCCCATTGTGTATTTTCCATACACCCTGAGAAATTTCCATACACCCCGAGTAATCGGTTGAGATATAATGGATACACAGTTAGTAACTGATTGTGTATAGGATATACACCCTCAGTTCCCTTCTCGAGCTTCGCTCTCATACACCATCAGTTACAAACAGTGTAACTAATACGGTATTACTTATAACAGCATGGGGTAGTAGTATATACCGCTATATAACTCGCTAGTATAGTACAGGCTTGATACGGCATTACTTATATACGAGCATTGGGTAGTAGGATATATCCGGTATATTGCTCGCTAGTAAAGTACTGGCTTGATACGGCATTACTTGTATACGAGCATGGGGTAGTAGGATATACCCGCTATATAACTCGCTAGTATAGTACTGGCTTGGTACGGCATTACTTATATACGAGCATGGGGTAGTAGTATATATCCGGTACATGACTCGCTAGTATAGTACTGGCTTGATACGGCATTACTTATATACGAGCATGGGTAGTAGGATATACCCGGTATATAACTCGCTAGTATAGTACTGGCTTGAAACGGCATTACTTATATACGAGCATGGGGTAGTAGGATATACCCGGTATATAACTCGCTAGTATAGTACTGGCTTGATACGGCATTACGTATATACGAGCATGGGGTAGTAGGATATACCCGGTATATGACTCGTTAGTATAGTACCGGCTTGATACGGCATTACTTATATACCAGCATTGGGTAGTAGGATATATCCGGTATATAGCTTGCTAGTATAGTACCGGCTGGATACGGCATTACTTATATACGAGCATGGGGTAGTAGTATATACCCGCTATGACTCTCTAGTATAGTACCGGTTTGATACGGCATTACTTATATACGAGCATGGGGTAGTAGAATATACCCGCTATATAACTCGCTAATATAGTACTGGCTTGATACGGCATTTCTTATAATGAGCATGGGGTAGTAGGATATACCCGCTATATAACTCGCTAGTATAGTACTGGTTTAATACGGCATTACTTATATACCAGCATGGGTTTGTAGAATATACCCGGTATACAACTCGCTAGTATGGTACTGGCTTGATACGGCATTACTTATATAAAGGCATGGGGTATTAGGATATACCCGGTATATGACTCGCTAGTATAGTCCTGGGTTGGTACGGCATTACTTACATACGAGCATGGGGTAGTAGTATATACCCGCTATGGCTCGCTAGTATAGTACTGGCTTGATACGGCATTACTTTTATACGAGCATGGGGTAGTAGGATATACCCGGTATATGACTCGTTAGTATAGTACTGGCTTGATACGGCATTACTTATATACGAGCATGGGGAAGTAGGGTATACCCGGTATATGACTCGCTAGTATAGTACTGGCTTGAAACGGCATTACTTATATACGAGCATGGGTAGTAGTATATACCCGCTATGACTCGCTAGTATAGTACTGGCTTGATACGGCATTACTTATACCGGGTATACGAGCATGGGGTAGTAGGATATATCCGGTATATGACTCGCTAGTAAAGTACTGGCTTGATACGGCATTACTTATATACGAGTATGGGGTAGTAGGATATACCCGTTATATAACTCGCTAGTATAGTACCGGCTTGATACGGCATTACTTTTATACCAGCATGGGGTAGTAGGTTATACCCGGTATATAACTCGCTAGTATAGTACTGGCTTGAAACGACATTACTTATATACGAGCATGGGGTAGTAGGATATACCCGCTATATAACTCGCTAGTTTAGTACCGGCTTGATACGGCATTACTTATATAAAGGAATGGGGTAGTAGGATATACCCGGTATATGACTCGCTAGTATAGTACTGGCTTGATACGGCATTACTTATATACGAGCATTGGGTAGTAGGATATATCCGGTATATTGCTCGCTAGTAAAGTACTGGCTTGATACGGCATTACTTGTATACGAGCATGGGGTAGTAGGATATACCCGCTATATAACTCGCTAGTATAGTACTGGCTTGGTACGGCATTACTTATATACGAGCATGGGGTAGTAGTATATATCCGGTACATGACTCGCTAGTATAGTACTGGCTTGATACGGCATTACTTATATACGAGCATGGGTAGTAGGATATACCCGGTATATAACTCGCTAGTATAGTACTGGCTTGAAACGGCATTACTTATATACGAGCATGGGGTAGTAGGATATACCCGGTATATAACTCGCTAGTATAGTACTGGCTTGATACGGCATTACGTATATACGAGCATGGGGTAGTAGGATATACCCGGTATATGACTCGTTAGTATAGTACCGGCTTGATACGGCATTACTTATATACCAGCATTGGGTAGTAGGATATATCCGGTATATAGCTTGCTAGTATAGTACCGGCTGGATACGGCATTACTTATATACGAGCATGGGGTAGTAGTATATACCCGCTATGACTCTCTAGTATAGTACCGGTTTGATACGGCATTACTTATATACGAGCATGGGGTAGTAGAATATACCCGCTATATAACTCGCTAATATAGTACTGGCTTGATACGGCATTTCTTATAATGAGCATGGGGTAGTAGGATATACCCGCTATATAACTCGCTAGTATAGTACTGGTTTAATACGGCATTACTTATATACCAGCATGGGTTTGTAGAATATACCCGGTATACAACTCGCTAGTATGGTACTGGCTTGATATGGAATGAGTGCTGTATTGGACGTCATCATTGATGACGTTCAATCGAACGAATGATAAAGGGGGCTAAAATTCGTTAAGCTCCAGCGTATAGCAGCGATTTGGGAGTCTTGAAAACTGGCCCAACACTTGTGCTGAAATTTGACATGTATATGGACCAGAACTCAATCTACACGATGGCGTATTCGTCATATCTGGGAAAAGTCCAGTTTTTGATAAAATTACGAAAAAGTGGTGTTTTTTATTGCGCAATCGCTATAAAATGAGTTCTCGCCGGAAGCGTTAATAGCGTTAATAGCAACCCAAACACAATTCAACCCAAGGAGACAATTCACGCGATAGACACTTCAAATTTGATATTAATTAATACATATTGCGATTTTATTCCCAAATTAATAAATAAGTTCATATTGCGTTTAACATACGAAGCTGAACCCGTTTAGAAAATATTAACAAAACAAACAAAAACAAACAACAGTTAAATTTCATTGATGTAAATATGGTAACCTGATTACATATCCACTAGCGTACACAGGAAAAATAGTTCGCAAGTAAACAACAAACAATCAAATTTAAACGCAAATAAGTTAACAAAATATATATAATAAATCCGAGAAATCGATACTTAAAACTACCATTTTTGCACTAAAAACATTTTTGAGAGTCATTTAAACACATAATTTCGGAAGTATACAACCAACAATCAAAATGGCTGCAAATGAACGTTCGAAAAGAACGCGAGAAATTATTTACAAAATAACATCATCAAAATACTTAAAGTGAACGCTACTTCGCCGTTTTTTAGATAAGTATACGATCTATTGAAAAACACTAGCATTTGACATAAACACACCCGTGGATATGGAAATAGACATCACGCGGCTCCCGCATTTTGCCCTGTGTACGGTTGTTCAGAAAACTTGGTAAGTGTCATTGTGTTATTGAATTTGTCCGATGAGTTGAATTTTATATACCATTACCATACGAGAAAGTTTTCAAACACATTTATTTCTTACGAAACTTACCTTGAAAAATAAACAACACAAATATTAGTGGCACGAACTGATAGTGGAACGAAACGACAATCAACCGTTAAAGTTCAACTTCAAGGGCATAATTTGAATGGAAATACATGTGTTGAATATTGGATAAATTTATTGTTTTGCCGTTAAAAGGGTAAGTTTTTTTGGTTTGCTTTGCTTATTATTTTTATCAAAACACAAGTTTTATAGTTTGATTTCTGTACAACAGTTCAGTTAACGTTATATCTTGAATTTATAAATATCGAAATAGATGTCGGAGTTTGCACATTTCGGACGTTGCTATGCAAGTTAGTTCTCGATAGAATATACTGTTTTACCTTATCGCATACAGTTGTGCAGCTGTTTTTCCATGTAATGATGCAATGTTTAACGTCTGGAATACCCCCCTCGATGATTATAAATCATTAACTTCTCAAATTATAAGCATCGTAAACTTGACAAAGTTCTGTCAAGATTTAATTTTTTTTTTTAATTAATAATTAGTAGAATATGTAAAGCTGAGTAACATTAATTCAGACTGATTTCTGATTAGGGCAGTGGTTCACCTGATTCTCATATAGGTTCACCACACCACAATTTATAGCAGTACAAAAACAAATAGCTTGTAATTATAATTGATAAATGTGAATGTTTAATTTATTTGTTTGCAACAATTTGGAACCTTTTGGTTTGAGCATTGTAAGCCTAGTGTATATTTGCCCCTTTGTTCAGCACACATGAATTGATATGGAATACAGCTATATCTTGTGTGGCGTATTTTCATTTAAACTCTGGATTTTAATGACTACAAGTCAGTCGTGCAGTTAAATATGTTTTTAAGCATAGAAAGAATCCAATATTATTTTGGATTTTGTGTTTGCCATGCATAATTTAAATTTTCATAGGAATAAAATAATTTACAGCGACAGGATTACGGCTTTGTTATGTTAAGCATTTGATACAAATGTAATTAAGAATTAGTGTGGTTGTAAATAAATTTTGAGAAATGGAACGCAAAAAAATCACAGAAAATGGAAGTGCGTGCATGTTACTGTGTCTTGCAACTTTATAATATTGTTTTAAGAATTGGATTAAAGTTTAAATTTAGGTAAGCGTGTTGCTTATACTAAATTTAGTTCTTTATGTCTCCTTTGCTCTAATATGGTATGAAATGCGTATCTCGTGTAACGTAATTTCATTAAAACTCTGGATTTTAATGACGACAAGTCAGACGTGTTATTTTATTTAACAGTAAAATATTTTTTAAAGCATTAAAAGATTGTAAAAATATTTCCGATTGTATTTTTGTCATGCATAATTTAATCTTCCATAAGAATAAATAACTCGCTGCGTAAAGATTTCGGTTTCCTTAATCATGTTTTAGGTAAGAATGGTTAGCATTTGATGCACAAATTTAAAAAAAAATAGTGTGGTTTTTAATAAATTTTGAGAAAGAGAAGGATGACCAAAATTGGAGGTTCAAATCTTTGTAACTTTATTGTTTTAAGCAAAGGATTAAAGTTAAAATTGATGTACATGTAAGCATGTTGTTAATGCTAAATTGAGTTTTTTTATGACTCCTTCGCTTCTGTATTGCGACACCTTAAGGGTTTCGCGTGATGGAATGAGTGTGGAGTTCAAATGAATTTGAGATTTTTTTACAAAGTGCGTGCAGTTACCGTATCTTGCAACTTTATTGTTTTAAGAATTGGATTAAAGTTTAAATTTAGGTAAGCGTGTCGCTTATACTAAATTTAGTTCTTTATGTTTCCTTTGCTCTTATATGGTATGAAATGCGTATCTCGTGTAACGTAATTTCATTCAAACTCTGGATTTTAATGACGACAAGTCAGACGTGTTATTTTATTTAACAGTAAAATCTTTTTTAAAGCCTCAAAAGATTGTAAAAATATTTCCGATTGTATTTTTGTCATGCATAATTTAATCTTCCATAAGAATAAAATAACTCGCTGCGTCAAAATTTCGGTTTCCTTAATCATGTTTTAGGTAAGAATGGTTAGCATTTGATACACAAATTTAAAAAAAATAGTGTGGTTTTTAATAAATTTTGACAAAGAGAAGGATGACCAAAATTGGAGGTTCATATCTTTGTAACTTTATTGTTTTAAGCAAAGGATTAAAGTTAAAATTGATGTAAATGTAAGCGTGTCGTTAATACTAAATTTAGTTTTTTTATGACTCCTTCGCTTCTGTAAATACAATGTATACACTACGTGACCCGTGATTGTTGCCTAATTTGCGGAGTCAAGGCGGACAGTTTGATTTTTGAGTGGAAAATCACCGCGATTTCACGTGATTCGTCACTCTGCCGTCGCGCGAGAGCAAGATAATCTTCGCCCTGATTCCCCTCAGTTTTGCGGTGATTCGCCGTGATTGCAGTGGATATCGGTGACATCGATGATTCAGCAATTCATGCATATAAACCGAATTGTATCGATAACTGTATACATAACGCTTTTCTAATGTTCACAATTATCAAATAATCCAACATAATTACAACTTCACTTACGAAAAAAATAATCTTAAACATTTATGTCGGTAAATATGCTTGAGAATTTCATTAACACAACCATATGACTACGCCATTTTTCAGAAGTGTAAAGAGTACAGTGCATAATGTGGGACGAGCGTATTTAAAAAGCTTATATCATATTTCTCGTAAATTACCAAATTATTAGTTTTGTCTAAATCAAATACCATGTATAGAGAAACAAGGTATTTATAACAGACCAATGACGAAACACTATGCAACTTTCAATTTAGACGGTGCTACATGTATATGGCAACAATATGGAATTTGAAAAGTGGTAGTGTATTCGGGCCTGGAATATAATTAAATAATGTTTACATGTTATGTTCAATAATTATTGCATGATCATTCTGCGCTGTTATATTAATTTGGAGCCGTTAAAGCTTCCGACATTACTTCATCAAATTCATGTCGAACTGGAGTATTTTAGCTAATACGCCCATTGTATACGACAACAACAAAAGCTTTATTATTGCAATGTATAATGTAAATGTATACATATATGTTACATGTACATGCGGTGATGCGAGAATTGCAGCAAAAATCACGGGTCGCGTAGTGTAGTATGAAATACATATCTCGTGTAACATAATTTCATGTAAACTCTGGACTTTAATGACAACAAGTTGGATGTACGCAGGGTTTTTTTTTACTAAGAAAGTGACGCCGATATTCGGCGTCTTCCCCTACCAGAATTTTTCCCCTAAAAATACCATTTCCCCTCCAAAAATATAATTTTTCACCAAAATATAATATTTTACCCTCAAAGAATTTTTTTTTTCTTTTGGGAAGTCGACGCTTATCCAATTTGTACCATGTACAACGATCTCGCTCTCTCTCTCTCTCTCTCTCTCCCGACGAACACTCAAATCTGGGAATCCCAGTGATTCTATATATAGCTCTTAAATTACGTCATGGAAACCGGGCAACTAATCGTATTAATCATGTGACTATTTTACTGGATTCCGGTCTTGGGCGAGAAGGGTGTTTCGTCAATTAATTACCGGAAACCAGTCGAATTTTCATCCGGGTTATGTGAAAGCCAAGATATAAACGTTAAAACAGAAAAAGTCTCACAATTGGCGTTCATACACGAACAAAATAAAACGTTCGGACTCGGAAAATATTAATTGCGTTGACGTATTTTTTAAGAATGAATCATCAAAAACCGTTGAAACCCAGCAGGATTCGGAGGTACATGTAATCAACATCAATTAATACTGTCGGATTATTGTGAAAGTGAAAGTAGACAATCGGCAGCTGCCGCACCTTTCCCTTCCAATACTGTAGCAGATCTAGATCGTCAACCCATTCATCATGAAATTGAAATCACAATATTGACATCGTTCCCCGGCCCAAGTTGAAAACATTTCCCATTATTAGATCTACCCCTGCAACTTTATTTAGGACTTTGACTTTAATATCATACTTGTTCATGTGTTTAAGAACAAAAAGGTCAGAGACATGACTCTTTTTCTAAAAAAAAACCTGAAGTCTGTAGGTGAGTTATAGACATTGAAATGAACAGTTTTTATTTTTTGCCCAAATATGTCTCTTTCGCGCTCGATTTTCCCCTTTTACCCAGCGTCCAGCGTCTTCCCCTTTTTCTAAAAAAAACCCCTGGTACGGTTTCCTATATTGTGTTTAAGGTCAGAATGGTTAGCATTCAGGCTTTTTCCGCCCCATGCCACGGGTCCGAAATTCGGCCCCATTCCCAATGCAAATCTGGTAGTTTTTTTCCCAATTGAAAAAAAAAAAATCCCAATTCCAAAAAAAAAAAAAAAAAAAAAAAATTTTTTTTTTTTTTACCTTAAAATATATAAGTTAACCTGATCCGGTGTAGAAAATAGAAAGTGTTGCATAATTTAAGAATCTGTTGCCTTGAATTTGTTTTAAAGACTGTAAAATATGTTATCATTATTTAAGACTTTCCTTATTTTCCTCAAAATCCGGCGCTTCGCACGATTTTTTTCACCTCAAAAAAGGCCAGGCCTTTTCCCCAAATTCAGATTAAAAAACCTGCAGTTATCTCACATGTTCATAATACTTTGTAAAATTTTTTTTTTAAGTTATCAAAATAGTCGTTATTTACCAGTTAACGGCTTCTTTGAAATATAAGAAACACTATTTACATGCGATAATTTTTCCCAATTGAGCCAATTTTGCGAATAATTTTTTTCCCAAAATGGGGGTTTTCACGACGCGAAATTCCCAAAATTCCAGTGTGGCGTTTTCCCAAAATGGAGCGGAAAAAGCCTGGCATTTAATACTTTTATTATTAAAAAATAGTGTGGTTTTAAATAATTTATGAGAAAGGGAAGGAAGAACAGAAAATGGAAGTTCATATCATTGTAACTTTATTGTTTAAAGCATTGGGATAAAGTTAAAATTGAGGTAAGCGTGTTGTTAATAATAAATTAAGTTTTTTATGACTCCTTCGCTCTTGTAAAGTATGAAATACGTATCTCGTGTATCGTAAATTCTTTTAAACTCTGGATTTTGTGATCGCCTTTTGTCTGTCGTCTGTTGTTAGTCGTCAACATTTACCTTGTTAACACTTAAGAATGTAATGTATTGCAGATTCAGAGATGTCTGTTCTGTTATGAAGGTCATGTGAAAAATAAACTTATGGGCTGTTTGCATATTTTAATAACATATAAATATTGTTCAAATCTATTTGTTGATAGATTTAAAATAACTAACTTTCCTCTTACATGCCCTTGTATTTCAAGATAGAATACTTTCCTTCACGGAGGAAAGAGGTCTGAGTTTGAATCTCAGTGGGGGCTTCAGAGGATGATTTATTTTTAGAAAAATGATTATATTTGCTCAACTTTGTAAATGACTGAAAGCCACACACTTAAAAATTAACTGCATGGCATAGTAAATTTATGTATAAATAATAAACATATTTTTATCTTTGCCATTTAGAATATATCTGGTGATTACAAGGTAGAAATCAATCTTTTTTGCGCTTTAAAACTTAAAAATAATTGCATTTGTCAAAATAGACTTATATGTCTACAAATCCTACTTTCGGTTTAAAAGCGGTACCATTTAAACAATAATATATTACTTTCTAACTAGGCTATAGATTTAATTTTACTTATGCCAATTAGAATATACACATGTAAGGCTATAGATTTAATGACAATTTTGCACACCTTCAAATTGCATCTTTATGTATTGATTAACATGTATTTCATTTCAAAGTGTGTGGCTTTAACCAAATAACTTTGAAAATTTCTTTTAAAGAATGAGGTTTCTGAAAATTCAATCATTGAAGAAACATTTATAATTTGAGGGTACAATAAGACAGCAAACTAAGAATAGACACCCATTTGAGTTTTTTTATCAATTGAATATGCAAAGAAGAAATTAAATATCAGCAATACAAAAGCCTGTAATATGTGCAGCGTGTGGTTTTTCTATCTATCTATATATGCTCAGTCAAATTCAAACTAGGCAAATATTTACTGGACAGAAGGTCCTGTAAAATGGGAAAAAATACAGGACCCGCTCTTTTTTTATAGGACCTACTGGCTACAGAATATAATAGTTAGTAAAATAACTTGGTTTCATTGCCGGGATCAAGGTGTTTATGATATAAAATGATAAAATTATTGAATAGGTATTAATTTTAAGGTCACACATTTGTATCTGACATTAAATAATAATACACGCCATACATGGTACTAGTCTTGTTTAGAAAAAAAAAAATTAAATGCTGAACGCATGTTAACAGTTAACATAAACAGGAATCGCTTCCAGCGATTTTCCTTGTCCAATTGGGAAAAGTACCCGTACCGGTCCAATTGGGAAAAATTGAGTCGTGAAAACCTCAAAATTGGGAAAAATCGAGTCGTGAAATCCTTAAATTGGGAAAATCGCGTCGTGAAGTTTGGGTCTTATTGAATACATCATACAGTTCAAACTTAATTGAACATACCCATTAAAATAATCATTTGCAGGCATGCCTTAATGTCCATTACTAAAAGTAATAAAGTTGATATAAATAACAAAATATTATATAGAAGACACAAAATCAATTACTAGTTGTTTTTATCTCTTATAAAGCAATGTCTCTCTGTTTCATTTTTTTTTTACATAATCTTTGATGTTTGATCATCACTCAGTTGCTGGCATCCCTCTCTGCACAGCATCATTAGAGCTGTCAATGTGTCCTGTGATAGACGGTTCCGATTGGTCGTGCAAAGATTGTTCATTAGACTGAACAACCTTTCCACAGAGGCAGTGCTGGAGGGCATTTCAAACTACGATAAGGTTTCAAACCGACGTCAAACAGTACGCTGGCTGCCTGACAAAAGAACCGCAAACAGTAACGACTCTATTCATTGAACGCGCTGAATAATAAAACCCGATATTAATCGAGCGCGTGGTTACACACAACTATACGATTTTCTTTGTTCGCCTGCCGAAAGTTGGGATTTGTTACGAAACTTTCGATCGTTTTGAAAAAAAATCGGACGCCGATTGGGATTTTTTCAGATGCCGATTGGGAATTTGGGAATTTTCGCTCGATTGGGAAAGTACCGTTTACCGGTACTTTATAAAGAAGGAGGAAAATCGCTGGCTTCTTTGTAATATCTTAAGAACAATTTCCAAAACAAAAGTGCTTTATACTTTTTTAACTAAGCTATGCTTAGCGTGCATGTCAGGTATGAGTCTGGTCAATACAGCCTAAACTTACAACGGCCTCGATAAATGACAACCGGCCTGTTTCACGCGTGGACATTGATAGCCAAGATAATAACGGTTTGAATTACAACAATCATTATTATACATTACTATTGCTATTAAAACCACACAAATTGATATCTGCATCATTTAAATTGTAATAATCAGATTTATGATTATCTTGTTAAGGGACTAGGCCGTCATGGATTTGGACCGTCCTGACCCGCATTTGTAAGATGCACATAAATAGACCAATCAGGTGCCCTCGGAAAATTCCGTCAGCAGAAAGAGAGTTGGTATGGAAAAGCACATGTATAAAGACGCTATTGCTATTTTTGCACCTCAGAAAACTTTCAGAGCCATAAACAAACCTATGAATTTGTTTTTGTTTTTTTTACCGGACAATAAGTCCTGTAAATTTGACAGACAGGCCTGACCTTACACAATTTTACAGGACGTGTTCGTCGGTCCGGCCATGTTTGGCCAAGACTGTATACTGTCTAACTCCCCTTTCGGGTATTATTGACAGGTAATAGATATGACAGAATACTCTGTAAGTATAATTGTGCACTAAAATTTTTTATGACAAGTTGTTATTAGTATTGTATATACCATTTCCATGCGATAAATTTTAGAAACCCATTTATTTCTCACAAACTGGGGTTGAAAAGTAAACAACAACGGGGTTTGATTTTACATTGATGAGTTTTTTGGGGTGTTTAATACATGTATAGTCATTCAAATTACTAATGTTTGGTAAGGTTTTATTAATTTTGGGTATAGTTAAAAATGTTCTGTCGGTTTAAAACCATGGCCGTTGAGGGCGTAGCAGTTTTCCTTATATGGGCCAATGGCTATAGTAAAATCTTGTTACCACTCTAGAAATCACATTTACTGTGCATCCTTCAAGAAACTTGGTCAGGTCATTTGTTCTTATGATGTCTTGGCTGAATTTGAAAAACTGTTTCGCTTTCTTTAATTTATTCTCAAATCTTAATGAAGTTTGGTCAGAAGATTTGTATAAATTAAATCTCAGCCAAGTTTGACACTGGGTCATTTGAGCTAACAAAATTGGTTAATATATTAAATAAACAAAATGCATGTTTATACCACAGAAGTCACACTATTAGTCTAATCTTCATCAACATCGGTATGCATATTTAACTTCAAAACAAATATTGGACCAGGGATTTCAATAGAAGCAGAATCCTGCGTTTTGACGCGAGCAAATTAAAAATGACTCATTTTTGACGCAACCCTTTTTTCTGCCGTGCGTCATTTTGACGCATAGAAAATTTAACCCCTGTGTCAGTCAGTTAACATCTCCAGTTCCATGGTAATAAATCCCCCTGTGCTCCTAATCAAAATTAATGTTTCAGTATTTGAAACTCGGTCTATAATCGAGGGAATAGAGGTCTACCCCGGGCGTTGTTTTTTTATACTCACAAGTCATAATACTACACATAAACATTAAGAAAACACATTTTCTCAATTAGATATAAATTACCCGAGTAGAATTAAATTGCTACGTCTGACCTTTGACATTGTAAATGGCGGACGTATTGTAAATTAACATTAAACCTGCGTTCAATTTAAAAATGGCGATTCAAACAACAACAACAATTCAAATTACAAGTAATGGTGATTCAATAATGGAGATAGCATTAACTGGATTTAACAAACATTAAATAAGGTTTGTTAAACCAGATAACAACAAGGAAATTTTGGATTATTAAAGTTAAACTACTTCTGGTAAGGCATTCTTAAGTGTATATATTTCCGACATGTATAGTATTTGGATAAACAGTAATAGATATACTAGATGTTCCATGCATTTAGATTGTGTTTTTGTACAAAAGCTATCATAGGGATGATGATAATATGAGTTTTATAACAAGATAAATATGTGATGAAATGGTGCTACAGGTACATATCTTAAATTACTTAAATGTGTTATGATGAAGTAGATTTTAATGAGCATTTATTGTTTTAACAAATAAACATAGTATAGTGATAGAAATAATAAAAGTTGTAAAATGAACATGTTTTGTTTTTGAAAAACTTAAAAGTCGATATTGTTCGCACAAATTATTGATATTTTGTCCTTATCTTTGTGTACCAATTCATTAAAATATGTTGTGTTATGTATCATGGTATTTTTATTTAATAACGCAGTATTACTTTAATAGATATTGTGTAACTCTTGGAGCATGTTTTTATCTAAAAAAAATTGAATAATACAGACAAAAACACAATTAATGCGCTTCAAAATTGACCCGAGAATTTTTCAATTTGACTCCTCAAAATTTCAGTCCAGGGGTCATTTACTCCTGGTTTTTATGGAATGAGTGCTATATTGACGTCATCATTTGAGGATGTTCAATTGAACAAATGATAATGGCGACTAAAATTCGATAAGCTCCAGCGTATAGCAGCGATTTGAGAGTGTTGAAACTGGCCCGACACTTGTGCTGAAATTTCTCATGTATATGGCGTTTTCGTCATATCTGGGAAAAATCCAGTTTTTGATAAAATGACGAAAAAGTGGTGTTTTTTATTGCGCAATCGCTATAAACACGTGGATAAGCCGGAAGTACATGTAGTGTTAATAGCAACCCTAAGACAATTCACCCCCACAAGACGATTCACCCGCTAGACAATTCAAAATTGATTTTAAATATAAACAAATTCGTACCAATAATATTTCGTACCCATATTTTTTTCGTACCTATTTTTTTTGTACCCATTTTTTTCGTCCTCAAATTTTTTTGTACCCAAATTTTTTTTTCGTACCCATTTTGTTCGTACCCAAATGTTTTTGGTACCCTAACTTGTTCGTACCCAATTCTTTTTTTCGTCCCCTTTTTTTCGAACCCAAATGTTTTTCGTACCCAATTTTTTTCGTACCCAAATATTTTTTTTACCCATTTTTTTTTTAACCATTTTTTTTTTAACCATTTTTTTCATACCCAAATGTTTTTCGTACCCAAATTTGTTCGTACCCAAAAAAAATTTGTACCCATTTTTTTCGTACTCAAATTTGTTTCGTACCCATTTTTTCGTACCAAATGTTTTCCGTTCCCAATTTTTGTCGTACCCAAATTTTTTTTTTCGTACCCATTTTTTTCGTACCCAAATGTTTTTCGTACCCAAATTTGTTCGTACCCAATTTTTGTTTCGAACCCATTTTTTTCGTACCCAAATGTTTTTCGTACCCAAATTTGTTCGTACCCAAATTTTTTTTCGTACCCATCTTTTTCGTACCCAAATGTTTTTTGTACCCAAATTTTTTCGTACCCAAATTTTGTTTCGTACCCATTTTTTTCGTACCCAAATTTGTTTCGTACCCAAACTTTTATTTGTACCCATTTTTTTCGTACCCAAATAGTTTTTTCGTACCCTAATTTTTTTCGTTCCCTATATTTTTCGTATTCTAATTTGTTTTCGTATTCAAATTGTTTTTTTTTCCTACCCTAATTTTTTCATACCCATTTTTTTCGTACACAAAGTTGTTCGTACCCAAATTTTGTTCGTACTCATTTGATCGTAGTCAAATTTTTTTCGTTCCCGAATTTTTTCGTACCTAATTTTTTAATTGGTACCAATTTTTTCGTACCTAAATAGTTTTTCGTACCCTTATTTTGTTTGTACCCTTTTTTTTTACTCAAATATGTTTCCATGCCCAAATTTGTTTTATTTGATACCCACATATTTTTTCGTACCAATTTTTTTTTCAATTTGATTTGATCTCTCCACTCATTCCATCCCGCGAAACCCTTAAGGTGTCGCAACTCTAGTACGGCATTACTTATATAAAGGCATGGGGTATTAGGATATACCCGGTATATGACTCGCTAGTATAGTCCTGGGTTGGTACGGCATTACTTACATACGAGCATGGGGTAGTAGTATATACCCGCTATGGCTCGCTAGTATAGTACTGGCTTGATACGGCATTACTTTTATACGAGCATGGGGTAGTAGGATATACCCGGTATATGACTCGTTAGTATGGAATGAGTGCTGTATTGGACGTCATCATTGATGACGTTCAATCGAACGAATGATAAAGGGGACTAAAATTCGTTAAGCTCCAGCGTATAGCAGCGATTTGGGAGTCTTGAAAACTGGTCTGTAACTTTTGCTGAAATTTGACATGTATATGGACCAGAACTCGATCTACACGATGGCGTATTCGTCATATCTGGGAAAAGTCCAGTTTTTGATAAAATTACGAAAAAGTGGTGTTTTTTATTGCGCAATCGCTATAAAATGAGTTCTCGCCGGAAGCGTTAATAGCGTTAATAGCAACCCAAACACAATTCAACCCAAGGAGACAATTCACGCGATAGACACTTCAAATTTGATTTTAATTAATACATATTGCGATTTTATTCCCAAATTAATAAATAAATTCATATTGCGTTTAACATACATAGCTGAACCCGTTTAGAAAATATTAACAAAACAAACAAAAACAAACAACAGTTAAATTTCATTAATGTAAATATGGTAACCTGATTACATATCCACTAGCGTACACATGAAAAATAGTTCGCAAGTAAACAACAAACAATCAAATTTAAACGCAAATAAGTTAACAAAATATATAAAATAAATCCGAGAAATTGATACTTAAAAATACAATTTCTGCACTAAAAACATTTTTGAGAGTCATTAAAACACATAATTTCGGAAGTATACAACCAACATTCAATATGGCTGCCAATGAACGTTCGAAAAGAACGCGAGAAAGTATTTACAAAATAACATCATCAAAATAATTAAAGTGAACGCTACTTCGCCGTTTTTTAGATAAGTATACGATCTATTGAAAAACACTAGCATTTGACATAAACACACCCGTGGATATGGAAATAGACATCACGCGGCTCCCGCATTTTGCGCTGTGTACGGTTGTTCAGAAAACTTGGTAAGTGTCATTGTGTTCTTGAATTTGTCCGATGAGTTGAATTTTATATACCATTACCATGCGAGAAAGTTTTCAAACACATTTATTTCTCACGAAACTTACCTTTAAAAATAAACAACACAAATATTAGTGGCACGAACTGGTATTGGCACGAAACGACAATCAACCGTTAAAGTTCAAGGGCATAATTTGAATGGAAATACATGTGTTGAATATTGGATAAATTAATCGTTTTGCCGTTAAAAGGGTAAGTTTTTTTGGTTTGCTTTGCTTATTTTTTTTATCAAAACACAAGTTTTATATACAACAGTTCAGTTAACGTTATATCTTGAATTTATAAATATCGAAATAGATGTCGGAGTTTGCACATTTCGGACGTTGCTATGCAAGTTAGTTCTCGATAGAATATACTGTTTTACCTTTTCGCATACAGTTGTGCAGCTGTTTTTCCATGTAATGATGCAATGTTTTACGTCTGGAATACCCCCTCGATGATTATAAATAATTAACTTCTCAAATTATAAGCATCGTCAACTTGACAAGGTTCTGTCAAGATTTAATATTTTTATTTAATTAATAATTACTAAATTAGTAGAATATGTAAAGCTGAGTAACATTAATTCAGACTGATGTCTGATTAGGGCAGTGGTTCACCTGATTCTCTCATAGGTTGACCACACCACAATTTATATCAGTACAAAACAAATAGCTTGTAATTATAATTGATAAATGTGAATGTTTAATTTATTTGTTTGCAACAATTTGGAACCTTTTGGTTTGAGCATTGTAAGCCTAGTGTATAATTGCCCCTTTGTTCAGCACACATGAATTGATATGAAATACAGCTATATCTCGTGTGGCGTATTTTCATTTAAACTCTGGATGTTTGAATATCAATCGGTAGTACACATGCATGTCTTTTGTGCACATTGTGGTTTTTTAAAGAACATGACATAAATCTATGTGTTATTCAACGTATTGAGTGCGACGAGTTAAAGAAAGGTTTAGATCTACACGGCTAGGCTTTCCGAGATAAATGTAAGTACACACTGGTATTAGAATGGTATTCTATTTATCCGATAATATCTTGAATATAAATGATATTGAGACAATTACATTATTAGGGTTTAATAATTAATTATTTAATCAATAAATAAACGCGAGCAGCAAATCAATTAATTTCGTTTGTAGTGGAAACCGAAAGTAAACAAACCAACCGTCAAAATGGCTGACGACATAGCAACGTAGGAATTAACACTCAGAAAATATTTACAAAATAAGATCATCAGAAATGATGTAAAGTGAACGCTAATTCGCTGTTTTGAAGATAAGTATACGATCTATTGAAAAACCATAACATTTGACATAAAAACACCCGCGGATATGGAAATCTTCAGCGTAACGAAATAGCAGACACCACACGGCGTCTCATCTGATTCTACGCTGTTTGCCAAGGCCGATAATATAATGAATGGAAATGCACAAACTCAGTAACTGGCAAGCATATATGCATTAGTAGGTTGTTGCGTGATTATTTAGAAACGACTACATAATTCTTTTGGTTCAGCCAGTGCAACTTAACAGAAATAAGTATAAGAAGTTTCTACACCTGACAACAATGTGCCAACTTAATACAAGGTAAGTTGTTTTCATTATTTAAAATATTGCAAGCTTACAGTATACAACAATAAACAGCTGGTACAATGAAATGTCATCGTTTTAATTTTAATAAGCCCGTGGTTAATTACCCGTTTTAATCTTATGGATCAATGCATCTCTAACACCTTCAATTGACTTGTTCATGAAAAATATACACCCTCAGTGCATGTTATCCCATACACCATCACTCACTTACTAAGGCTCGATTGGTCATGGTCGGCTCGGGTACTACTTACCGGTACATGTACCCCGGGTACCCTTAACTTTACTTACATGTACCCCGGGTACGGTAAATAAACTTAAACATACCTGCAAATATTAGATTGTATCCAAGTTGTATATCCGCCCAAAACCCGATATCGTAAAACATGCTACTGATTAACGTAAAACAATATTGTTTACCTTAAACAAACTTCTCTTTTAAAATTTCTGCATCAACATGCTTTTTAGTACGAGTGTTGAGAGGACGCTGTAGAAATAATCAAGTAATCAAGAATACGTCTCTGTTTCTGCTTTTATTTCCTTCATGTATAATGATGATAAGGATTGACGACTAACATTGACGACAATGATCACAAGCATTTACGACTAACACTGACGACAAGCATTGGCGACTAGATGTAACATTGAAGATTCTCTACAATAAATGAAATTAACAATAAAAAATGAATAATAAGATTATAGTACAACAGATATGCTTTTCAAAGTATAATATAATGGCATACACTCATAAGAATAAGAGGTTTCATAAATAACAATTTGAAACATTTTCAATAAATATCAAAATTTCTTATACAATATTTATTACACAGCATGAATTAATTGTTAAAACATAATATAAATACCGAATATGGTGTTCACAATTTAACGGACCTCGCAAACCAAATAATGTTTCTTTAAAAAAATCTATGGCGGTAAAAAGTGAATGTGCAACGTCGCGGAAAATATTATACTTGACGACCTCATACAATGATGCGACTTTTAACAATTTAAGATTTAAAATTAAATCACATTAATGATTTAACAATGAGTTTTGATAATATAAATGCCATTGAACAGAAAATTGACATAGATGTGACCATATATTAATATTTGTACAAAATAGCCGACAACAACCGATTTAGTGTTAAAATTCCCGGGTACATTTTAGTATTACAATTATTTACCGTACCCAGGGTACGAGCCTTACTAACTGTATTATTATTATATCTCACCGACTACAAGGTACCTTTACCTTGTTGTGTTTATCAACCTGGAATTTATGTAAAATCCGGCTTTCTTTACTTTTATTTTTCATTCATTTGATTAAGCAATTGTTGACGTATCTCGTGGAAAATTATTTGAATCTTTGGATTTTAATGGCGACAAGCTGGAAGTGTCAATTTATTTTAAAAACAAATCTAAGATTTTAAGTTTTGTGTGTTTGTCATGCATAATTCAGTGTTTTCCAAAAAAAATTGAGTAGCCAGTTATATGGCCAGCAACAATGCAGTAAAACTAAAGCATTTGTGACATTTTACTTGATATACTTGGGGAAAGTAGTTGGCGTCTAGAGTAAATGTAACCGGCGAAATGGCCCGCTGCCGGTCTTACAGAGAACACTGATAATGGTAAACTAAATAAAAAAACTCGCTGCGACTGGATTACGGGTTTGTAAAATTGTTTTTTGGGTCATAATATGGTTAGCATTCAATACAAATGTTATTATAAAGTATTGTGGTTTAAAATTCATTTTGAGAATAGGATGGAAGAACAGAAAATAAAAGGGTATACAGGGATGAAAATTAGTGGTTTCCCATGAGCCCAGGACAAGTAGTTTTGGCCTGGGCAACTCAATTTCCAAAGTTGATAGTCCGGCCGGGCAACTTGTTTTTTTTTAAAGCTTAAAACAATTCAGTGCAATAAAATTGAATAACAATTGACCACCATGGATCAATACTAGTTAAATAACATTCATTATTTAGGAATAGGAAATAATTAAATTCAGGCTCATAATAAAACATCAAACATTGAGTAGTGCAATGTCAGCAAATTTATTTAATTATCTATTATTTTATTAAAAGAAAGTATAATATACACATGTACATATTTCTGGGCTCGTTATTCTTTATCTGGGCAACCAAAATACTAAAGATGGTAACCAGTGCGGGCAACCAATAGTAATAAGTTAGTTTTAATCAATGAAATATCATTGTAACTTTATTGTTATAAGCATTGCATTAAAGTTGTGATTGAGGTAAGCTTGTTGTTAATAATATAGTATATTTACTTTTTAGCTCGACTATTATATATGAAATATATAAAGTGGAGCTATCCTACTCACCCCGGCATTGGCGTTAGCGTGCAAATGTTATAGTTTGCGTACCACCCCAAATATTTCCTATGTCCCTTGACATATTGCTTCCATATTTTGCATATTTCTTAACCAACATGACCCCAACCTAAATACAAGAGCAGACAACTGTATCACTTGCATTTTATAAGAATTATGACACTTTTTCCAGGTAGAATATGCATATTATTGATAACTCTACAATGTTCGAAATTCGCACTAGCCCGGGGCTAGTTGATCTTGTTTCATGTACTGAATTTCAATGGGTACTAGCCCGATTGGGCTATTGATTTTTCGAACTTTTTAAAATTAAAAATGCTCAAAAATATTATTTTCATCCATCGTTTGAACCATACCTTAGAGGGTTTATTTAGCTTCGTATCGCGTATCCTCACCCTTCGATTATGTTGACATGACGAGAGTTTGAATGACAATTTTTTTTTTGATACCGTGCAAATAAAATGTGGATCTACCCAGGTTGTTCAATTTGCTGTACTTTCAGAAAACCATACAAGTCTACAAATGTTTTAAATGTCCGCCATCTTGGATTTGTAATGATCTATTGACGAATTAACGCATTGCAATATAATATTTTAATAGAATATGTCAACCAAATTATATATTGATAGCGTAGTTGCTTGGTTACTTTTTACTGGTTTTCAGTTTTGGCAGTCAAACGTTATGCATATTTTATTTCACGTGCAAAGACTTACATTGATTGTTTTTGGACAGTTGTTTCCGGATACGGTATTATCTGTCGATTTTAATTTATTTTCGACATTCTTGATAAAAAAATATCTAGAATGATGAATACACATGCGATGTTACGGATGGTCTGGTTGATAATTTTTCACATTGTACTCACCAGAATTGGACCTAGAAAGACTATAAAATAAACAGTAAGCTAGGGGGAGGAGACACTGCCCTCTATTCGCTTTATCATACGGCCTCAGACTTTCGGCTAAATGTTTCGGATTTCAAATTTGGGACAATTGACATCTAAAATTATTTACAGACTGGATATAAACCTTTGCATCTTGACTGCATGTAAGGTATTGATTGACGAATATCGTCATACATAAATATTATAATCGTATTGTGTCATTGAAATATTATAATAACATTTCCAGTTAATTGGGATCAACTGTTAGTTGCAATCCTCATCAATTACACCCTACCTGCAATAAAATCTATCCAGAACCGCAAAAATATAAACTTATTTTAAAAACTTGTGATAAACAGTTCGGGCTAGTAAACTTTGGTTCGGGCTAGTGAAAAATTCCATCTGGTAGCCCGAACGGGCTAGTGGTTTCAAAAGTGAAATTCGCACACTGACTCTTTGTTAAAGTGTGCGTACCACCCCAAATATTTCCTATATCCCTTGATATATTGCTTTCATATCTTGAATAATGTTAACGTGCATATTTTGTATTAACGTCTTGTTATTGTAGTGTACATATTTTTCGGATTTTGGACAGCCCATTCATTGAGTATTATTGTTGTGGTTTTGTGAGTACTCTTCATGTAAAAAACTGCTGTTTAGATGTTCATTTTTAGTCGTATATATATCAGGATTCAATACCTATACCTTAGTGAAAATGGCATCGGAAGAACATTTGTTCATTGTACTAGATAAAAGTAAACATTATATCTATCCATCTTATTGTTTATTGCAGTTTCAGTAATATTCTGTCTAAAAATGATTTCAACATGATATAATTATAAATCATGGCTAGGAAATGTGTATATATGAAGCAAAAATTAAAAATAGATGGTTCATTTTTTCCCCATTTACATGTATGTATATTTATCTATGTATACATCTTTTGTTGTAAACAGTTATGCGACATGTCGGGAAACGCCCAGGACAAATATATCGACGTAATGATTTTGTCACTAAGTTGGGTGTATGTTGGCTCCACTTCACACGATACAGTCATTGTAGTTTAATTGAAAAATGCATCTTACAATGTGAGATGAGTTCTGGGTTCAAGCCCCAGCAGTGGCCTATCAAGTGTGAAATACGGAGCCATTATGATTAAATATACACAGTTATCTTTTTAAACAATACAATTAAATATAAGGAATACTGTTAAAGGGGAATTGCTGCTTAGCTATTTTTGACATTGAATAATAGGGTTTATATACACCCCAAGGATAAATGCTTCTAAATTTGTAAAAAAAACAAACAAGTCGAAGTGTGCAGAATATTAAACATTTGCAACTTTCTGATGTCTAAAAGTCATCAAATGCCACTTAAAGTTTACTTTTTTTTTGTACAAAATAACCCATTTTGTGCTTTCCATTATCGGTTAATGTTTTACGCTGTCAGGTCCAGAAGCGCTCATTCTGTAGCATGTTTGGACCATAATCTATAATGCGACCAATTTTCAGCAGATTCGGCCCTGTGGTTCTGATTTTATACGCTGTGCCTAGCTTTTATTGAGTATAAGTACTATTACTCACTGATTTATGCATATGAGCTCGGCTGTTTTCAAACAAAACCTGAGGTTTTGTCATAGCAAGCTCATTGTGTCATGAAGTGTCTTTTCGCCATCCGGCGTCCGCCATGCTAAAACCTTAACATGAACCCATTGTACCCACACATTTTTTTCGTACCCATTTTTTTCGTACCCAAATATTTTTCGTAATCAAATGTTTTTCGTACCCAAATTTTTTTGTACCCATTTTTTTCCTACCAAATTTTTTTTTCGTACCCATTTTTTTCGTACCCAAATTTTTTCGTACCCAATTTTTTTTTTCGTACCCATTTATTTCGTACCCAAATTTTTTTCGTACCCAATTATTTTTCGTACCCACATGTTTTCGTACCCAAATTTATTTTTGACCCTTTTTTTCGTACCCTTTTTTTGTACCCAAACTTTTTCGTACCTACTCTTTTTTTTACCCAAAATTGTTCGTACCCAATTTTTTTTCGTACCCAAATTTTTTTCGTTCCTATTTTTTTACTACCCAAATTTTTCGTACCCAAATTTTTTCATACCCAATTATTTTTTGCTTCCCATTTTTGTCGTACCCAATTTTTTTTCGTATCCAAACGTTTTCGTACCCACATTTTTATATTCTTACCCATTTATTTTTTTCGTACCCAAATGTTTTTCGTACCCAATTTTTTGGTCGAAATAATCGGTTTTCAATTTGATTTGATCTCCCCACTCATTCCATCCCGCGAAACCCTTAAGGTGTCGCAACTCTGGTATAGTACTGGCTTGATACGGCATTACTTATATACGAGCATGGGGAAGTAGGGTATACCCGGTATATGACTCGCTAGTATAGTACTGGCTTGAAACGGCATTACTTATATACGAGCATGGGTAGTAGTATATACCCGCTATGACTCGCTAGTATAGTACTGGCTTGATACGGCATTACTTATACCGGGTATACGAGCATGGGGTAGTAGGATATATCCGGTATATGACTCGCTAGTAAAGTACTGGCTTGATACGGCATTACTTATATACGAGTATGGGGTAGTAGGATATACCCGTTATATAACTCGCTAGTATAGTACCGGCTTGATACGGCATTACTTTTATACCAGCATGGGGTAGTAGGTTATACCCGGTATATAACTCGCTAGTATAGTACTGGCTTGAAACGACATTACTTATATACGAGCATGGGGTAGTAGGATATACCCGCTATATAACTCGCTAGTTTAGTACCGGCTTGATACGGCATTACTTATATAAAGGAATGGGGTAGTAGGATATACCCGGTATATGACTCGCTAGTATAGTACTGGCTTGATACGGCATTACTTATATACGAGCATGGGGTAGTAGGATATACCCGCTCTATAACTCGCTAGTTTAGTACTGGCTTGAAACGGCATTACTTATATACGAGCATGGGGTAGTAGGATATACCCGCTATATTACTCGCTAGTATAGTACCGGCTTGATACGGCATTACTTATATACGAGCATGGTGTAGTAGGATACACCCGGTATATAACTCGCTAGTATAGTACTGGCTTGATACGGCATTACTTATACGAGCATGGGGTAGTTGGATATACCCGGTATAAGACTCGTTTACCAGCATGGGGTAGTAGGATATACCCGGTACATAACTCGCTAGTATAGTACTGGCTTGATACGGCATTACTTATATACCAGCATGGGGTAGTAGGATATACCCGGTACATAACTCGCTAGTATAGTACTGGCTTGATACGGCATTACTTATATACCAGCATGGGGTAGTAGGATATACCCGCTATATTACTCGCTAGTATAGTACTGGCTTGATACGGCATTACTTATATACGAACATGGGGTAGTAGGGTATACCCGGTATATGACTCGCTAGTATAGTACTGGCTTGGTACGGCATTACTTATATATAAGCATGGGGTAGTAGTATATACCCGCTATGACTCGCTAGTATAGTACCGGCTTGATACGGCATTACTAATGTACGAGCATGGAGTAGTAGGATATATCCGGTATATGACTCGCTAGTATAGTACTGGCTTGATACGGCATTACTTATATACGAGCATGGGGTAGGAGGATATACCCGCTATATAACTCGCTAGTATAGTACTGGCTTGCTACGGCATTACTTATATACGAGCATGGGTAGTAGGATATATCCGATACATGACTCGCTAGTATAGTACTGGCTTGATACGACATTACTTATATACGAGCATGGGGTAGTAGTATATACAATGGCTGTTTGTAAAACATGCATGCCCCCCATATGGGCTGTCAGTTGTAGTGGCAGCCATTGTGTGAATACGTTTTTGTCATTGTGACCTTTGACCTAGTGACCTGAAAATCAATAGGGGTCATCTGCCAGTCATGATCAATGTTCCTATGAAGTTTCATGATCCTTAGTTTCATGATCCTAGGCCTAAGCATTCTTGAGTTACCATCTTGAAACCATTTTATTATTTGGAATAACTGTGACCTTGACCTAGTAACCTGAAAATCAAGAAGGGTCATCTGCCAGTCATGATCAATGTATCAATGAAGTTTCATGATCCTAGGCCTAAGCGTTCTCAAGTTATCATCCGGAAACCATCTGATGGACGGACCGACCGACCGACATGTGGAAAACAATATACCCCCTCTTCTTCGAAGGGGTGCATAATTAGAGAGCGGACACCATGCTCAAAGTTTAAAACGCACTGAGTGACCCCTTGGCCTAGATTTTGACCCGGCATTACCCATATTCGAACTTGACCTAGACATCATATAGATACAACATCTGACCAAGTTTGGTGAAGATCGGGTAAAAACAACTTGAATTAGAGAGCGGACACTTAATACGGACCGACAGACAAGACAGGCAGACGGACCGACAAACTTCGTTTGTGGGGGTATAAAAATGTATTAATAATGCTACTGGTATTTCATTTCTGCGTATTTTAGTCTTATATACAATATGTATAGTTTCTATTAAGTGCATTATTCCAATTTACTATTCATGACACTAACTTCTACGTTATAAACAAATACTTTCAGATCATTTGCTGTTATTTGTAACTGAACGAGCAAAGAAAAAAATCTTACGTTTTGAATAACTAATAAATCCTTCCAACAATAAGCATTTTTCCTTGTGACTTGACTTTCACTGGGAATCAAACCCAGATCTCCGACTTACTTAGTAAGTCGGCATGTTTTCTTTACACCATGAAAGCGATAAGTTGAAGGAAAAAGCTAATCATTATGTACACAAAATATATTTAATGGATAAAATTTTTAGAAGTCTTTTTCCTACAAGTCTGTATTTACCATTTGACCCCCATGGCATGGCCAGTTTTATGCTAACACAATTGTGTTTAGTTTTACTACATTTACACGATGCTTTGCTGAATACCAAATATCTATGCAGTCAGATTCATAGATAATTATAATTAAATACATATAAGGAAAACAAGATACTACAAAGCAGGGTTAATTAAATTTGGACTTGCTCACATTTTGGCAAAATGACAATTTTCCAAAACAATCAAATTATAGAACAAGAGCCCTAAGGTGCTCAACTGTGACCAGAAGTAACTAAACTATTCTGAGAGGGTGTAGTTTAGAATAATAATTGAACTTGATGAAAAATATGTAATTTGTAGGCAAATAATCATTTATAAACTTGACTTTGCTTATCATTACAGCAAATGTTTTGACAAACTTTAAACAAGATGTGTTTGTGAAACACAATGTCCCCCTATATGACGTTTGACCTTGTAGGATGACCTTGACCCTTCACCACTCAAAATGTGCAGCTCCATGAGATACACATGCATTTCAAATATAAAATTGCTAGCTTCAATATTGCAGAAGTGACATTACATGATCAATTTTGACCCATATATTTGACCTTGAAGGATGACCTTGACCTTTCACCACTAAAATGTGCAGCTCCATGAGATACACATGCATGCCTAATATCAAGTTGCTATCTTCAATATAGAAAAAGTATTCATAAAATTAGCGATTTGGGCCACATATATTTGACCTCTGACCTTGAAGGATGACCTTGACCTTTCACCACTTAAAATGTGCAGATCCATGAGATACACATGCATGCCATATATCAAGTTGCTATCTTCAATATTGCAAAAGTATAATAAAATGAGCGATTTTGGACACATATATTTGACATCTGACCTTGAAGGATGAACTTAACCTTTCACCACTCAAATTGTGCAGCTCCATGAGATACACATGCATGCCAAATATCAAGTTGCTATCTTGAATATTGAAATACTGCAAAAGTGTACATTAAATGAGCGATTTTGACCCATATATTTGACCTTTGACCTTGAAGGATGACCTTGACCTTTCACCACTCAAAATGTGCAACTCCATGAGATACATATGCATGCAAAATATCAAGTTCCTATCTTCAATATTGCAAAATTTATTGCAAATGTTAAAGTTGGCGCAAACCAACCAACCAACAGACCAACCAACAGACAGGGCAAAAACAATATGTCCCCCACTACTATAGTGGGGGACATAAAAAAGGAACACAATTTTAAATGCAACTACCAGTGTTTACAAGCTTTTTTTAATTTGACATTTTGACCCACTTTTTGACGTTATGTGATCCAGTTTCAAAGTCAGCTGAGATTACATTGGGCCAAATGCTCTGATCATCTTTCATGAAAAATGCACATAAAAAAGCCCAATTGTGTGTTAACAAGGTTCTACTCTAGCACTTTAAGAAAAACTGTCATGTCCACTGGCAGCCATGTTAGTCTACAAACCGGAACCAGTTACAAACTCGACAACTGAGCTATCATTAGAATAAATATTCTGACCAAAATTTATGGAGATATGGCTAAAAATGTCACTTCTAGAGAATTTACAAGGTTTCATTATAGCCATAAAAAGACAATTGCCTCGTGCTCTAGTGGATATGTTTTTTGAATAGACATAAAAATTTCGAAACTGGACTGAGCCATCATTTGAACAAATATTCGACCAAAATGAAGAAGATTGGAAAAAAACCAGTGACTTCACTAGTGTTCAAAAGGTTTCACTATAGCTATATAAGGAAAACTGCACAGCCCTGTTACGTACGGTCATTTATGAAGTTCCACAACTGTTGTCGTACGTTAAACAGTTTTCTAGATAGTAATTTCCCACTATTTTTTCCATCAGTGCAGCTTATGATCAACAGTTAACTAGTCACTTCCACTTTAAACCTGTCCACTGTAAACACAAGGTTTACTGTTTTGACCTTTTTATACTTTTTATTTCTTATTGCTTTTGAAATATCATCTTATATATAATGTTATAATGTTCGCATGTATCTCCAATTATATTCTACAACACCGGTTCAATACATTGAGCTGTACACTATAAATGTAGGGACTAAAATATGATGATAACATTTCTCATCTCTTCTTCTTCTTGTCAATCACTCAAATGGAAACACTGGCCCCTGTGGTACACATTCTTTTTGATCAGCATGTTTTGTCTACCAAACTGAAAAAATAATAATCACAAATAAACATTTTAAAGAGAAGTGTTATGCCCCAACACTAATCTTTAGTTTCAAAACAATTGTAATGTCCAAACAAAATTAAACTAAAATACCAAAGTGTGCAAATTCAAATGCTTTTTACTTTGAGCTAATAGAGAGAGTTATACAGACAACAAGACATGTGCGCATGGTGAATACTTGTGTTATTTGGATAAGGCATTACCATGATATAGTCTGAGCAGTAGTAGGACGCAATGCATGCCTCTCCAACCGCTCAACTATTGTGACTGCTAGATGATGATTTCAGCTGAGAAGCTAAACAAAAATGAGCAAGGGCCATAGTTCTGCAAAATTTGGGCTCATACATAATTTATTCCTTTAAGATGCCAATGTTTCCAATGTTGACTAGAAATGGCGCTGCAGAGACCGACGCATATCCCCACGCCGCATGTTTGACCCAGGGGCGCCCCAGGGTTGGTAATGGGGCCATGCATAGTTGACCGTATTGTCATAAGAGAAGTTCAGTATCAATTAGAAGTATATCGGTGTAGAAATTAAGAAATTATAGTAAAAGGCAATTTTGGGTGGGCGTGGCATATGTGGGAGGGGCACCCCAGGGTTGGTAATGGGGCCATACATAGTTGAGATTGACCGTATTGTCATAAGAGAGGTTCAGTATTAATTTGAAGTAAATGGGTGAAGAACTTTTAAAGTTATCGAAGGATCCAGAAAAGTGTCAGACTGACAGACACAGAGCGCAAACCGTAAGTCCCTCTCCTTTTTCAAGGGTAGGAAACTAACAAGTTTTGATAATAATGTAAAAATAATGGTCAAAACAAGAAACTGATTGAAATACAAAGTTAGGTCGCCCAAAGGGTGTTCTCATTATGTTATATGCACAAACAGGGATTTCAGATATTAAAGGGGTCAGGACCATGGATAATTAATAAACCCTCATGTCAATTTCATGTGAATTGCCAGCATTTAATTCTTACGTTCACCTACCATTACTAACATCAAGAGTGTCTTGGTTTGGGTAAAGCTTTCGTATATTGTTTGGAGGCATAGTGTAATAGCTGTGATATTTTAGGAATAAAATGAACCTAAACACAAAACTGAAGCAAATCTGCACCTTTCTAGGTATATTTTGACCTTTGACCTTGAAGGATGACCTTGACCTTTCACCACTCAAAATGTGCAGCTCCATGAGATACACATGCATGCCAAATATGAAGTTGCTTTCTTCAATATTGCAAAAGTTATGGCAAAATATTAAAGTTGGAACAAACAAACCAACAGACAGACCAACAGACAGGGCGAAAACAATATGTCCCCCACTATAGTTCATTCCAACGCTCACGGACACTGGAACCCCGGGGAGAGTAGGAAAGCTCCACTATATATATTTCATATATAATAGTCGAGCTAAAAACCCTATTTCACTATGACTCAAGGGCCATAACTCAGGGGTGTCTGGGTCTATTTGGCCCATTATCTAACCTGACCTAGATGTTATTGCCTTACACATTTTCATGAAGTTTGGTGAAGATCTGATGACAATTGCTTGACTTATTGAACGGAAAATAATCCGGACGGACTGACAGACGGACTTACTAACTTACAGACGGACGGATGGACTAACAAACTAAAGGACGGAGCGATTTTAATATGCCCTCAAAATCGCTGGTTCGGGGGCATAAAAACGACATTGTATAAAATGTATTGTATTTCTTAAACTGTATGAACTGTTATAATATAACTTATATGTAATTTCCATTTAACATTATCATTACATCTTCTCACGCTAGATTGGAAGTCTCTGAACTGTTATATACAGACAGATCAATCCCTAGTTTATCTTCCAGGGATCAGAAGATGTCTTGAAATCATTATGAACTGTTCCATCATTTAAAATACTGTATGAAATAAATGACAAAGTTATGGCCCAGACAAACTTCAGGTTTAAAACACAATAAGTGACCCCATGACCTAGTTTCTGACCGGGCATGATCCATATTCAAACTTGACCTATACATCATCTAGATACAATTTGTGACCAAGTTTGGGTGAAGATCTGATGAAATTTCGGGACAGACTGACGGACCGACAAAGTGGTTCCTATATAGCCCCCATTACCAAAAAGATAGTATTACCAGCAGTTGGTTTCAATGGAAATTTCTTACCAGACAAGAGGTTTGATGCAAATTGCTGTGAGGGGAAACTGGAAAATATCTGAAACAAAAATAAAGTCTTATATAATTTGAAGCGCTATATTGTTAAATCAAATTTTAATATTTGATAATCATAATACTGCTAGCTGTCTGATTACAGAGGAGTCTTCACAACATAATGCGTTAACAGTTTTCCTGCAATAAGCAAACAGGACAAAATCAACAACACGAGTATTTATAATATATTCAGAGACAAAGATGATCCATCCATGTCTTTGGAAATAAACAAAGGGCATTTAGCAATTATTTTGGCCTCATTTTAGCCATGTTGATAAATATAATGGGTCATACTGCTTGGTGTGTTACAAGTGAAACACCATCAAAACCAGTGCTCCAGCTTGGTATGAATGGAAGGGCGCAGCACCCTGCCATTCAAAGATTCCAACCTGTCAACCTTGGACACCCTTCATGCCCTTTGATGAAAATGCCGAGTTGGGAATAGGGAGTTACAGTTGTAAGATCGTACGCGAATATCATTTGCCATTTAAAAGGAATCATGATGTTCAAACTTAACCTTTGACCTAGAAGTTGGCAAAGGGTTTGTTTTTAGTTGGTCGCATTTTAGAATTTACAGAGCATATTTTGCAAATCAGTGTGTGCTTAGAAGCCTTAGCTACGGAAAGAACTGCAACTCAATTTGCTAAGAACGATCACCACTGCCTGTCTGCAACAGATGACAAATGATTCTGCTCTAGCAGTGAGTGTATATACCAGCTTGTAAGACGACATTGGCCAGACTAGTGTTTATCATTAAAGTCTGTACGTATTTGTACCATTTTTTACCTCATCCAAGATATCATTGGGACAAATCTTCGGACAAAGTTTCATGATGATCAGGCAATAAATGTGGCCTCTAGAGTGTTAACAAGGTTTTACTATATAGCCATAAAAGAAAAAATGCAGAGCCCACTGGCAGCCATGTTTTTCAACCAATCAGCATCATGTTTGAACTCGTCCAAGATATTATTGGGATGAATTTTCTGACCATTTTTCATGAACATCGGAAATAAAAGTGGCCTCTAAAGTGTTAACAAGACTTTACTATAGCCATATAATGAAAAAAATGCCCCGCCCCCTGGAAGTCGTGTTTTCCAAGCAAATGTACCCATTTTCAAACTCTTTCAAGATATCATTGAGACCGATCTTCTGACCAAATTTCATGAAGCTTGACAATAAATGTGGCCTCTAAAGTGTTAACAAGGTTTTACTAAAGCCCTATAAGGAAAAATGCCCCGCCCCCTGGTGGCCATGTTTTTATAGCAACCATACCCATTTTCGAACTTATTCAAGACATCATTGGGACAAATCTTCTGACCAAGTTTCATAAAGATCAGACAATAAATGTGGCCTCTAGAATGTTAACAAGGTTTTACTATAGCCATAGAAGGAAAATGCTCTGCCCCCTGGCAGCCATGTTTTTCAACCAATCAGCATCATTTTTAAACTCGTCCAAGATATTATTGGGATGAATCTTCTGACCATGTTTCATGAAGATCCGACAATAAATGTGGCCTCTAGGGTGTTAACAAGATTTTACTATAGCCATTTATAGCCATATTAGGAAAAATGCCCCGCCCGTTGGCAGCCATGTTTTTCAAGCAAACATAACCATTTTCAAACTCATCCAAGATATCATTGAGACCAATCTTCTGACCAAATTTCACGAAGATTGGACAATGCGGCCTCTAGAGTGTTCACACGGTTTTACTAAAGCCATATATAACCATATATGGACCATATATAAATAACCATATAAGGAAAAAAGCCCCGCCCCCTGGTGACCATGTTTTTAAAGCAACCAAAACCATTTTCAAACTCATCCAAGATATCATTGGAAAAATGTTCTGACCAAGTTTCATGAAAATTTGACAATAAATGTAGCCTCTAGAGTGATAACAAGGTTTACTATAGCCATATAAGGAAAATGCCCCACCTCATAAATGCCATGTTTTTCAACCAACCGGCGTCATTTTGAAACTTGTCAAAGATATTATTGGGTTGAATCTTAAGTAATATGCATATAATAATGGAAAAAGGGCCATTATTTTTACAAAATGCTTGATACAGTTGTCTGCTCTTCTTTATAGATTGGGGTCATGTTGGTAAATAAGTTTGCAAAATATGAAAGCAATATGTCAAGGGACGTTGAAAATATTTTAGGTGGTACGCCAACTTTACCATAGATTTATCAATAATATGAATATTCAAAATGGAAAAGGGGCCATAATTATACAAAATGCTTGATAGAGTTGTCTGCTCTTGTTTATAGGTTGGGGTCATGTTGGTAAAGAAAAATGCAAAATATGAAAGTAATATGTCAAGGGACATTGAAAATATTTGGGGTAGTAAACAAACTTAAACATTTGCTGCATTTTCTAAGTGGAATAGGGGCCATAATTATTTCAAAATGCTTGATAGAGTTGTCTGCTCTTGTTTATAGGTTGGGGTCATGTTTGTTAAGAAGTATGCAAAATATGAAAGAAATATGCCAAGGGACATTGAAAATATTTGGGGTAGTACGCAAACTTTTAACATGTGCATGCTCACACTTACGCCAATGCTAAGGCTAACGCAAACGCCGGGTGAGTAGAATTGCTTCACTATATAGATTTCATATATAATAGTCGAGCTTAAAAGGGTCTTTCTGTAAATCTTTAAGAGAACAAATTAAAAACTCAACAGGCCTTTTTTATTATTAAATATGCTTGTTTCCATATATAATTTAAGGCCCTAAAATCATTCAGGATATAACTTTGAACATTTTTTACAGAAATAAAATGATCTTAAAGTTCTCTGCAATGCAAAGTAATTTTTACACACTAGATATTTAAAAAAAAAATTGTTAACTTGTCCATGCTATTCGGGCCGGCTGTGCTCTAACTGCCTATGGAAAATCTTGATTATATATATATTATATATATATACCTGTTGTGACCCTTGCGATCCTTATGAAATGTTCATAATTCACTAATAACTGTATGTAAAAAAATAGTATTACCAGATAATCGGGTTCAAAAGTTATTTTTTTCAAGACAGGATGGTTGGTGGGAAATGTCTTCCGACGAAACTGAAAAACATCTAAAACAAAAAGAAAGTGACTTCTTGTATAATTTGAAGCACTATTCATTTTAATACAATTGTGTTTTGACAGCCATAGTTCTGCTGAGCCTAAAAATTAAAAGTAGGTCAACAAAACACAAAATGAAATCCAATGATTGCATCACCAAATCTTCAACATATCCAATTAATAAAATTAATGTTTATATATAGACGGTTTTGATACATGGCACAACATCAGGGGTGTCAAATGTCCCAATTTTGAAACCCTAATGATAAAGTCTGGAGTCTGAGCCTGTAGGTCCCTTACAGGTAGAGCCCCCCAAAGCCATAGTTCATTGTTCTTTTTATAGTCTTAGTTGCTATTTCTGGTGAGTAAAATGCAAACTATTATAAGCCAGACCACCAGTAACACTCGATGTGTAATTGTCATTTTATATGTTATAAAGAACATCGATAACAAGGGCTGTTTGTAAAACATGCATGCCCCCCATATGGGCTGTCCATTGTAGTGGCAGCCATTATGTGAATACGTTTTTTGTCACTGTGACCTTGACCTTTGACCTAGTGACCTGAAAATCAATAGGGGTCATCTGCGAGTCATGATCAATGTACCTATGAAGTGTCATGATCCTAGGCAAAAGCATTCTTGAGTTATCATCCGGATTTTTTTTTACTGTTTCGGGTCACCGTGACCTTGACCTTTGACCTAGTGACCTGAAAATCAATATGGGTCATCTGCATGTCATGATAAATGTACCCATGAAGTTTCATGATCCTAGGCGTAAGCGTTCTTGAGTTATCATCGGAAACCATTTAACTATTTCGGGTCACCGTGAATTTGACCTTTGACATAGTTACCTCAAAATTAATACGGGTCATCTGCGAGTCATGATCAATCTACCTATGAAGTTTCATGATCCTAGGCGTATGAGTTTTTGAGTTATCAACCGGAAACCATTTTACTATTTCGGGTCACCGTGACCTTGACCTAGTGACCTCAAAATCAATAGGGGTCATCTGCAAGTCATGATCAATCTACCTATGAAGTTTCATGATCCTTGGCATATGCGTTCTTGAGTTATCATCCAGAAACCATTTTACTATTTCGGGTCACCATGACCTAGAGCTTTGACCTAGTGACCTCTAAATGAATAGGGATCATCTGCGAGTCATGATCTATCTTCCTATGAAGTTTCATGATCCTAGGCCTAAGCGTTCTTGAGTTATCATCCGGAAACCACCTGGTGGACGGACCGACAGACCGACCAACCGACATGTGCAAAGCAATATACCCCCTCTTCTTCGAAGGGGGGCATAATAAATGTTAATCCACTAACCATACAGTAAAACAACTGTCCAAAATATATCCAGATATGTCTTTTGCAAATGAAATAATATATGCACTTAGTTTGACAGCAGAGAATGGAAATTTAATGATGGGGGACATATACTACATTTTGTAGTATGTAAGATTTCTGGAAAGTAGCCAAGAGGTTAGGTCAGTTACCTTTTATGTCCGTGTCAGCGGATAACCAATCAGACAATAGTAAAACAAGGGACAAAATTGTCACAAAACCAGGTTTTCAATGTAGAAAAAAGTCTGATAGAGGGAGACAACTCAAACTGAACTGATTGTTTATAATTAACCCCCTTTGTTTCAAAATAAATATATTTTTAGTTGTGGCGACCTTGACCTTGGAGATATTGACGTAATTCTAAAGTGCGATACAACGTCCCACGATGGTGAACAAATATGCCAAATCATTTTTAAGTCTCGCAATAAATGACATAGTTTTGGCCCGGACAAGCTCTTTTATGGCCATTTTTGACCTTTGAACTCAAAGTGTGACCTTGACCTTGGATATATTGACAGTATTCTTTTGAGCGACACACCGTCTAATGATGGTGAACAAATGTGCCAAATGATTTTAAATTCTCACCAAGAACCACAACGTTATGGCCCGGACAAGCTTGTTCCGTCCGCCCGCCAGCCGGCATTTGCCAAATTGAATAACCCGTTTTTTTCTTTGGAAAACCTTGTTAAAAAGACCAGGAAAAATCCATACTAAGCGCACATGCCCGGCATGCCAATGAAGCAATTACAATATTTGTTCACACCCCCTTAAAACAAATCATCAGATTTACACTGATCTAACATTCAATCCTGAATGGCTCAAATCGGGATTTCCAAATAATCCGGACAATTAACACCCTTGCAACATGCATGAGTTGCTAAGTTACTAAATGTCCTACATATAACAAATTCAGAATTTGTGTACCATCCCACTCACATAAATAGCAATTGCAAGATGATGTCCATTACAAACCTGTTTGTTATCATTCTGACCTTTGTGTACTTCTATAGTTTTTCAAATTTTAATGTGATTAAAGTGCAAACACCTGATTATAGAAGGTATACCTAAGATCATATTGCTTGTCATGAGTAATAATCCAACAGATTGGCTTTGTTTGTATGCCAATAGATAGAGCTTGCACATTCTTTTTCAATATGTGGTTATGGACAACTGTAAACATTACTTCATGTATTTTAAGGGGCCTTTGCATGTTTTGGTTAATTGACAAAATAAAACAAGAGCAGCTGTCACCATAGGATGACTTATGCCACCTATAAATGCTTGATAGAAGTTATGAGCTTTTTTCGAAACCTAAACACAGATTTCGAAACCTAAACGCGGACCCTAAGTTCAAGGTCACAGGGGTCAAAATTTGTGTGTGTATGGAAAGGCCTTGTCCATATACACATGCATACCAAATATGAAGTTTATATCTCAAGGGACATAGAAGTTATGAGCATTTTTCAATATCTAAACAAAGATTTCGAAACATTAACGCGGACCCTAACCTCAAGGTGAAGGTCACAGGGGTAAAATTTTTTGTGCGTATGGAAAGGCCTTGTTCATATACACATGCATACCAAATATGAAGGTTATATCTCAAAACATAGAAGTTATGAGCATTTTTCAAAACCTAAACGCAGATTTCGAAACCTAAACGCGTACCCTAAGTTCAAGGTCACAGGGGTAACAATTTTTGTGCGTATGAAAAGGCCTTGTCCATATACTCATGCATACCAAATATGAAGGTTATATCTCAAGGGACATAGAAGTTATGAGCATTTTTCAAAACCTAAACGCAGATTTTGAAACCTAAACACGGACCTTAAGTTCAAGGTCAAGGTCACAGGGGTAAAAATTTGTGTTCGTATGGAAAGGCTTTGTCCATATGCACATGCATACCAAACATGAAGGTTATATCTCAAGGGATATAGAAGTTATGAGCATTTTTCGAAACCTAAACGCAAAGTGTGACAGAAATACGGACCGACAGACGGACAGTCTGATAACTATATGCCCCCTTTTCTTTGAAAGGGGGCATAAAAATTGTTTCAGACTTGCACATTTTTGTTGCAGTTATGATATTTGTGAGAAAACAGTTATACTTAACATTAACAACCTGAAATTGATAAAACGTTGCAAAGCAAAACAATTGAATAATTTGGAGTTCTGTTGTTGTTTTTTGTGACACTACGAGCTTTGCTTATAGAAACTAAAAGTATAAAATATTGTATGAGCATGGATGGCCGTCTTAGCGTTAGACTTTTACTCCAGAGGTCAGTGGTTCGATCCCAGATGAGGATTACTTTTTCTTTATATTTGTTCTTGTTTTTTAATTGAGCTTTTTAGATTTAATGTTTACATTTATAAATATAACGCATTTAATGACAAACTTCAATACATGCCATAATCTGTTATAAGGTCCATTAAATACCAAGATGAGTATCAAGGAACCTGAGTGAAACATTTTATTTTATTTCGGATATATACAGGACTGCTTTTTGGAAACAAAAAGTTTGCTCGATTCTTGAATGACTTACAAAAATGTTTATCAAATCAAGTAGGTTCGTTTATTCTTCGTCTGTTGTCCCATCTCGCCAACAGTCAACCAGCTCCCTCCAGGCTTGTCAGTTCCAGGCGGGTCTCTCTAGCTGCCCCCATTTTGGCTCATCTGCTTAGAATCTGCATCCAGGTCACGGCGCCAGGTGTTACTGTATTTGAAATAAAGTAGGTTGTATGCCATTAAATGTGACTTTAAACACCATAATGACAGACAAAATAACAGGTTTATTTCCCTTCAATTAATAACATGCAAATTCATTGAATTGATATCCCCCGCTAATTAGCTTCTGGACACAAAAGTGTTATATTTGACACTCAGGTAAAAAAGCATTTTTTTAGGTTCGAAGGGCCATAACTCCGTTATTAACAGATAGTGTACAATGCCATTTGGCATGCATCATCCTCTTATCTATACATATACTCATACCAAGTTTCAATGAAATCCACCAAAGCACTTCCAAGATATGGCTCCCAACACAAAAGTGCCGGATGGACGGAAAGACGGGCGGACAAGGCCAAAACAATATCCCTCCGCCTATTGCAGGGTGATAATAACATGAATGTAAATTAAAGCCAGCACATATATGAATTAACTGCCTAGATAGGTGTATTAAATATAATTTAGGGCTGTACAATACTTACTGATATGTGAGCATATATTTACTTTTAGTAAATATAAATAAATGTAACAGTAATACTTACACACTTGTGACTGTGAGTTTATACATGTAACTAAACTTCCTTTATAATTTTATAACAGTGTTTTATTCCTGCCATAGTATTAAGAAGTCACTTGCTCAATAACACATTTAAGCATGAGCTGTTTTTTTTAATCTGCATACATAAGAAAACATCGAAAAAAACACAAGAGGAGCATGTATCCGAATGTAAATTACGTCCGAAATCGGGCAAGTTAAGCATGCGCGAAATTTACCAAAACATCGATTAAATATGGTTTAAACAGAATCATATGTAAAACTTGAATGATAAATTAAACATTATCCAACAAAAGCATGCAGCTTTAACCAAAAAACAACAGCAAAAATCAGCAATATAGCGATGTTGTTGAATAACTCAGCAAGAACTTGAAGAAGAGAATTTTCCAGGGGAAACAACTAAAAAAGTAATGCAAACGGATTTAAATGGCTCATGCACGAAATTTTATAATATAGCAACAACACATGATTTAGCTATATAATTAGAATGCGAAAGATTTTTTTTAACTATTACTCGAAGATTCCTTAACTAAATAAAATATCAATAAAAGTTAAAACTTTGAGTTTGACCTACTTAGCAATCAATGGTCAAAACAACCTCGAAATAGCTTTTTCTTCATGTCAACAATACAATTGTTGAGTTAATGTTGACGTAATACTAATAATGGTAATACTATCCATATTCTCTACCTAGAATATTCATCATATTAAAATATCCAATAAATGTAGTATATTTCTTTTCACGCTAACAATTCAAGATGGCTTACAATCGGTTTTGCTTGGGCATGCGCATTGCAAGCCTATTTGGTTTGGTCCCGCCTTTTTCTCCATATATGGTCATTTGAGCTTGTGGACGGCCGTGGACCATCCACCTACAGCTATTTACTCCGCAGCTATTACATTTTCTTTCAATACATTATTTTTTAAAGTATTCAGAGTTATCCTGCTTTTCGCACATAGTCGCCGCGACCAGATCACTAAATGTTTCTTTTATACCTAATGATAAACTATGACATTTCTGCAGTGAGATAACAGCAGTAAAAAGAACACATTGTTATTTTCACAGGTGAAAAGAGCAAATTTTCGGACCTCCATGGCTATTTTTAGATTATCATAAATAATTGTATGTATATTTTCTATGACCACAAGTGAATAAAATCGACATTCCACCGAATCTAACAAATTGTCTTTTTATTCTATGCTTTTTCACCGTTTATTTACATTGTAAAAGAGTTTATCTGGAGAATTTCGCTTTTATAATGACGTCATTTGGTCACACTTATGACGTTATTTGGTGTTTTGAAATGTATTGAGGCACGCAATGGGAGAAACTCCGAGACAGAGTAACTTTTCAGCGAATGGGAAACAGCTGTTAATTATTTTCTTAAAAAAGCGGCATACAAGAAACAGAAAATGTGTTCATGTTAATGTTAGATCATTTGTTATTTCACTCGTGATCATAGAAAAATTATATTTCTTATGATCATCCGCGTAATAACAAACGATCTTACACTGACATAAACAAAAATCATCTATATCATACGTGTGTTCTGGTTAGTTGTGCTGTTACATATATTCTTTGCTTCGAATATTTAAGAGCCTGTCTGACCGAGCTCTTGTTGCAGGAATAGGGGCGCCTAATCTGTTTTCCCGTTTTGCCGAGTTAATGTGGTTATTATTGTTTCGGTAATGTTTCAAGTTTCTTTCTCTTTCTTTTTATCATTCCCTGTGTTTATAGTACTCGGCTTTTCCTGCGTTTGATTTAAACTGCATCTGAAACATAAACATGCATAGAAATAAAATAAAAAAATTGTAATCGACCGCGATGATTTAGTTGTATAAAGTTTGCCTCCGTCACGGGGGACGCGAGTTCAATACCCGACAAAGTCGCGCAATTCATTCCAAATTTTGTAGTACACTAATGGCTCGAGAGATTAAGGGGAGGATAAGGCTATTCAAATGTGAGTTTTTAAAAATATGGCTCAGTAACTCCATATAGCAAACTGCAAACAAACAAAAAATATAGTAAAGTGTTCAAACAATTGCACATATTTGTGTATAATGAAAGTCGCCAATTAAGCATTTCATTTTGTCATTTTTTAATCGGCAAGATGTTACTTGTACCAATTTAATGATACACCCTTATATTTATTTTAGATTTTCGTGTACTTGTACATCTTATTAAATATAATTCCTTTAATCTAACGCGTTGACTTTAAAAGGACAATAATACAAAGCAAAGCAATGTGCGTGTCCATGTACATATTTATGTATTGAAATTGTCAACCAATTGAAAAAACCTGCAACGTAATACACAAAAATAAAATCCCAAAGTATTCAAATATAATGAAAACAAAATAGTTGTTAAGATATCGCATTTCTAAAAGGTCAAGGTTTAATTAACTTGACAAAAATTAGGGAGTACCAAAGAATTCAAAACGACTATCGCCAATTGATGTTTTAAATGCGTTTCACAAGCGTTACAATACACCAATCATATCAGTTCGCCGACGCCACAGCTTAGTTGTGTTGTGCGCTTAAGACAGCTTAATGACAAAACAAGTCTTTTCTTTGAAAAAGAACAAAAGGTTTTTGATCGAAACGATCCCATGCATTGATATTCATGGGTTACATTGTTCAGCAGTACAATAAACTGACATGGTACGATCACGGGTTTGCCCTAGTTTAAAATTAATGTTGAATGGGTTTGAATACAATCCTCAATTACATTAATATATCCGGGAGTAACGTTCAATAGAGATATATGCACTCAGATTTAAACCTTGTCGTTTATTGATCACAAAATAGTCCCACATTCAGAGCAGAACATGCTATTATGTTATGTTTCACATACATGAATATATTTTATACCTGCAAAGTGATCTGTCGATAGTATCATTTCGCATGTTTCGCGTTGCACATTGAAGTAAACGTTTACATTGTTTAATTGTACCTATCTCAAGAGTCGTTCGGTGTGAACATTGTGAAGATCTATTTTTCAATTGGCATTTTTTGAATTGTTTAAATCGTTTAAAATAAAAGGAGCGTTTATTTATTTATATGGAGACAATATCAACCTTCAAGCTCGGCTATCGGAATGGTTTAAACTATAATATTGGTTAAATATTTGAAGTTATATATCATGTTTCACTAACTGTTGGCTTTAATTAGATGTAAACGCAATGTCATATTTCAGCGAATGTCGAACGCGCGGCGTAAGAAACATTAACACAAATATTCTATCGCCAACTTGTTCGCCAGTTCGTTCCCCAAGTGTTCTGATTTCTTTCGATGCCATTAACCGATGCTCAAGCCATTTACTCGCAGTGTTTAGGACTACCCAAAGTATGCGAGCGATTAAACAAATACTTATCAATTGCCATATTTCGCTTTACATTCGCTACATTCACCTTTTTGCATTCACCGCGCTCTCAGCCATCTGTACCAGTATCACCATATGGTAATCTCGCAGGAAGCGGACGAGGGTCGATGAGGTAGCGATTGTCTCCTTTGTTTATTGATCGATAAATCATTTTACATTTTAAATCATTTGACTCGTGTTTGCCCCTGTAATGATAGTTATATGTGACGATACTGTACCCTGAAACATGACTCATGGTTGGATTGCTTGATTTTTCTTTGTTAATATTGAGATCAACACCCATAATGCCATCATATTCAATATTATTGATTTAAACTCGAATACCTGAATTGTGTTTGTCAGTTTCATAAATGTGAAAACTTAAGCAGTTTGACTCGAACCAAAACAAATATAAGCTCTATTCATATGTTAAGACACAATTATTGGTGTTTCAGTTGAGTAATCTCTGTAACCTAGGTTCGTCTTAGACAAATGTTGTTTGGTCTATGTAACGGTCACTTTGTAGTATTGCGTATTGTTGTTGAAAGTGATATGTAGAACACAAACCAAGATATTAATGCTCGATGTCAGTGCTTCTGTATATATTATAACGCAAACTCTCCACGCTTGCAAATCGCAGCTGCATTCTGAATTGTTGCACATTATTAAATTTCTATTTCAGCAACGTTGCAGACGCGCGAATTAAAGCTGTGTACGTGTACTTTTAAACATTGATATACTTACATGGCCAACCGATTAAATTATCCTGCAAAAGATTAATACAAAAATTATTGTCAATATGTGTGTATTCAATGAACAAACACTAGTTAAAAATGTATCGAATTCATAAAAGATTGTATACAGTGAACAAAGACTCGTTGCAAAGATATCGAATTGAATCGAATAAAATTATCCTGCAAAAGATTAATACAAAAATTATTGTCAATATGTGTGTATTCAATGAACAAACACTAGTTAAAAATGTATCGAATTCATAAAAGATTGTATACAGTGAACAAAGACTCGTTGCAAAGATATCGAATTGAAAAAAGGTCAAGGTTTAATCACACTGACTAAACCTTTTTTGAGCACAAGGTGCAATTGAACTTTACCGATACGTACGCAAGCGTAACACCTAACACCTTACACCTAACACCTAACGCCAGTACTGAGCGCGACGTCTTACGTACAAATCGCTAGTCTTTCATTTATGGCAAGTGAACAATTGTCTATATACAATCCGCTAGGCTTTAATTTACGGCAAGTGACCAATTATCTATGTATAGGTTATTATATGGAGGAAGTGTGCCTTTAGTGGTTATTGGCACACTTGGTGAGTTATTTGTACAAAGGCTTTGGCGTATACATATGTCGTGTTTATCAAAATTACTAATGAATATCGCGTATATCGAAATTAATAATTAATATCGTAATAAAAACATAATTGAATATAAATGACACGCTTACCTCAATAACAACTTTAGATCGATATTTATAACAATGACATTGAAACGAGTTGGACTTACATTTTTTTTATTCCATCTCTTTATTGAAACTTATTTTTTAACCACATTATTTTATTGTATTCCTATCGAAGTTTATAATTATGCACGATAAACACGCAATGCGTAATACGTTTTGCATTTGTTCGATGCTTTAAACAAATATTTTACTGTTAAAAAACAACACGCCCAACATGTCCTTAAAATCCAGATAGTTAAACTCAAACTAGTGTGTTTCGTCTTAGAAATTACGTCTTACAACATACGTCATAAATTGCGCAATCAGTTGCATGAAAAATAAAAGTACGGAAAGCCGGTTTTAAGAAAAAAAGCGATTCCAAAACCCGGTCAGACGCCATTTTGTTTTAACATCAACGCGTGCCGACGATCCACCGTTACTGGACAACAGGTGCGAGATAACCGGAAGTTTGCAAATAACCGATTTTGGCACATTGTGCCAATACCCGGTTATTTGCACACTTGCTAAATACCGAGATGTTCACGAGAAAAAACGGCCAATTTTGTTATTAAATATAGTAACATATGCAATAAACATATATTTAACATGTATAATAATATAATTAAAACACTAGTATACGTGAGAAAAGATTAATCTTTGTTTTATCTTTTTTCAGCAGGATTTTTATCAAATGAGATTTAGTATTGTACTACGGTCAAGTCATAATTATTCGTGTGATAATACTTTTCGAGGAAGGTGTGAGTTGGGCGATATGCGACATTAATTATCGAGAATCCGATGGTGTGGATTGGGACATGAATTTTCGAGGATTCGATGGTGTAGGTTGGGTCATTCATTCTCGAGGATCCGTTGGTTTAAGTTGAGACATTAATTATCGATGATCCGATGGTGTGGGTTGGGACATCAATTCTTGAGTATCCAATGGTGTGGGTTGGGACATAAATTCTCGAGGATCCGATGGTGTGGGTTGGAACATTAATTCTCGATGATGCGATGGTATGGGTTGGGACAATAATTCTCGAGGTTCTGATGGTGTGGGTTGTGAAATAATTCTCGAGGATCCGAAGGTGTGGGTTGGGACATTAATTATCGAAGATCCGAAGGTGTGGGTTGGGACATTAATTCTCGAGGATCCGAAGGTGTGGGATAGGACATTAATTCTAGAAGATCTGATGGTGTGGACGTTGAACGGTTCGGTCTAAGCACAAACACATCGGAAAACAACCTACTGAATTGACATGTTTTTCAAAATTAAGAAATTCACGAATTAAAGATCCACAATAAATCCATGAAAAAGTCGCACGAAATTAAATGCCGACGAATATGTCAAAGTTTTAACAGTATGTCTTTATCCAACCTCCGCGCAGAGATTTGACGGCAAATGGCATAGCTGTATCAAATCCCTGCCTTCATAACCGACCACGTGATGATAGACTAGCCACGTCGTACAATAAATTTAACATGGTTATGTTTGCTTTTTTGAGTAAGGTATATTTTCGGTATTAACCTAAACTTATACTATATTTTCAAAATGTAAAAGAAAATGATACTACTTTTCATATTATACTATTTAAACAAATAAAACAAAATACTATCAAATCTGGTAAGGTTTTCTTGTGATGGCAGAGATTGTCCGTGAGAGCAGGGAACGATAACACTGCGTGGCGATTGATCTTAATCTAGTACTTGCCTTTTTGCTAACAATGGTTGCCTTTCACCCCCTCATCAGACCTCGTGTCCGTACTTACATGTATTTCTAGCTTGCTTGATCTCATAGCTCACGAACACTGTGTGTTTAATACATCATACACTCAGCCAAACACTATGTTTGAAAGCCTTTTTTTAAAAACAAAAATGAAATGCGCATTATGAAGGTAAATACACAGGTGGAAGTAACGTACCCAGGATAGTATTTTTCATATATATATTTTTTAGGAGACCAATATATTCAAATTAATGTATAAAATCGTGTTTAATGAGAAAAAATTGACAAAGAGCCATGAAAAAAAAATCCCCACCCTCTGATATTGGAATTATAACAAGGTCATTAACTAGACTTTATTATAGACCTGTCTTCGCGGGCCGCAAAAATGTCAAAAATAGCTTTAATCCAAAGCATCCCTTGATCTTACTATGGGCAATTGGACAACCTTTCAAGAAAAGTTAACTTTAAAAATATCTTTCCAGCCGTTAACTCACAGTCGGTCGAAAACCGAGCAATATTTCGAGTCCGTTTGTCAACACGAATAAATCTTCTACAGATTTTCAAACAATATTTTTTAGTTTTTGCCCCTTAATCGATAGCTCCCGTCCTATTCCTTTGAAACAACGAAGAGTGTCAAATAATGCATGCATATGCAACCACTTACCCCTAAAAACTTATTCCAATACAATCAGAATGAAAAGTAATTACCATTTATTCACATTTATTAAAACATCGCTGTTGTTGTTGATTGCATATTTATGTGCCTGGCTCTGTCAGTGTAATTCACTGCTAAGCCGGGTTCAAGAGCGATGGCTTCTTTCGTTTTCAAGTAAATCAAATTTAGAGTTAAAACAGTTGTTGCAAAGAAAATATAACATTTTGGAATTAGTTTTTAGGGGTAAGTGGTTGCATATGCATGCATTATTTGACACGCTTTGTTGTTTCAAAGGAATAGGACGCGAGCTATCGATTAAGAGGCAAAAACTCAAAAATATTGTTTGAACGTCTGTAGAAGATTTATTCGGGTTGACAAACGGACTCGAAATATTGCTCGTTTTTTGACCGACTGTGAGTTAACGGCTGGACAGATATTTTTGAAGTTAACTTTTTTTGAAAGGTTGTCCAATTGCCCATAGGAGGATCAATGGATGCTTTTGATTAAAGCTACTTTTGACATTTTTGCGGCCAGCGAAGACAGGTCTATGATAAATTCTAGTTAATGACCTTGTTATGATTCCAATATCAGAGGGTGGGGATTTTTTTTTTCATGGCTCTTTGTCATTTTTTTGTCATTAAACATGATTTTATATATTTATTTGAATATATTGGGCTCCAAAAAAAAAAAAAAAAAAATACTATCCAGGGTACGTTACTTCCACCTGTGGGTAAATACGGTAAACTATTTCTATTAATATGTATTTTTTAAACAGATTAGTAAGATTTATGTATCGTGTTTGTAAAGGTCCAAATAAATATTTATATTTATGATTATAAAAAAGTTATCGTAGGGAATACTTTAAAATACGGTAAAATTAGAAGCTGTAGCAAAATCATAATTAATGAAATGTATATGTAGGACAGCTGTGCGCATGCGCAGCGTAGTGCAGTAATTGCTCATTGAATAAGGCAATTTTTTTATAGCAGGCGCGAGTTCTAATCTCACAAGAGGCACGATAAAATAAACTCACATTGTTTTACTTTATACGTTGTAAAAAGTATTCAGTTAATATAAAATACAAAATTGTTATTTGATATAATAATTGTATCGCGTCGCGAGAAAACATACCTTATTGACATGTACAACGTCATGTTGAAAATGTCGTCAAAGATTTCCGCGTAAATTTCGTACTGTGTTTACCGGAGCAAGTTTACAGTAAAGTGAACTGATAAGCAATATTTTGTGATTTTTCTCAATATGGACGTGAAATTAGAGGTAAGCACCTTTTACATGAAATTTTCTGATTTTATTTTGGATTGTTTTTTTTGTATATCAGTATCTCTATATTACTCGAAACTAGCTCACTTATGAGCAATGCTTTTCGAGGGTGTGTGTGTGTGCGCTCTGATGTTACATTGTTGATAGCACGATTTAGTTAGGACACTTGAATTGATCGCGTTTTGTACAAGTCACTACACTGTCTGGTAACGAGTTCCAATCCCCAATAGTACGTGGGATAAAATAGTATTTGTAAATGTCAGTGTTTCTGGTTGCAAATTGATGGACTTAGAGTTTAGAGTTTCGTTGTTTGCGTTTGTTGACTTCTAGAAGATTGTCAGCGGAAACGGCCACCAGGTTGTAAATGATCTTGTAGAAGAAGATCCATCGTTGGTCTCTACGTCGGCCCTTCAATGGTTGCAATTTCAGTTCTTTGAGTATTTCTGTTTCACAGCTCTTGCTTTGGTAGTTGTTGCAAACAAAACGGACTGCACGCCGTTTTACTCCTTCCAGTTTATCGATATTTTTTTGAGAAATTATGGATACCAAACAATACTCGCATAGTCTCAAATTGAACGTCTTAGGAATATATATGCTTGCTCTTTAAGGTTTTTGTTGCTGTGTCTTAAGTTTCTCCTGATGAATCAAACAATAATGCTTGCTCAGTTTCATACTTTATTAAAATGTGTTGACCACTTTAAGTTTTCACTGATCTGGACTCCTAGATATGGATTATCTTCAACTTGTTTTAAGTAATAGTTGTTCAGAGAATAGTTAAACGTTGATGGTACACGTTGTCTATGCATTGTCATGAGATAACACTTTTTTTCGTTAAACCTCATTCCCCAGTTTTTTTTACCATTTTTCAATTGAATGTAAGTCCTTTGGTAGGTTGATATGATCTTCGTAAGAGTATATTGGTCGATACAAAAGACAATCGGCGGCAAATGGACGTACATGTACTTGTGATGCTACACTGTTTGGGAGATCATTGATATGGCACAAAAATAGTAGTGGGTCGAGCACTGTACCCTGGGGCACTCCGGAGTCTACTGTACATGTAGAATGGGATTCACCATCGACAATAACTTAGTGGCGTCTTTCCATTTAGAATGATTGGATCCATTTTAAGATGTAACCCTTTATTCCGTAATTTTCAAGTTTTTAAAGTAGTTTCCGATGTGGTACTGTATCAAACGCCTTAATACAGTCTAATATAACCATGTCTTTTTGTTTCTTTTTGTTCTTAATTTTCATCATATCGTCCATAGTTAGTATTAACTGGCTTTCACAGGAATGTTCACCACGAAATCTGTGCTGAAGTGATGTTAGTATGTTTTATCGCTCTAGATGGCTTAAGATGTGTCGGCATAAAATGCGTTTTACAACAAACGCTTGTTAAGGATACTGGGCGGTAGTTACTAGCTTAATGACGATTGCCCTTTTTAAATATAGGTGTAACGTTTGCGTTTCTCCAGTCTGTTGGTAAAATTCTTGTAGATAGGCTTAACTGGGAGATATAGGTTACTGCCGGTGCAAGTTCCTCTGAGCAATGTTGGAGTACCTTATTTGGAATACTGTCCGGTCCACCAGCTTTATTTACATTCATTGCTTTTAGAAGTTTCTCTACACCAGTAATTGCTATATTTAATTCACTTAACTCCTGGTTACTTTCGTTTGGGTCTTCCTTGGTACATACTGATTTGTACTGGTTGTTTAGAATTTCTGACTACGACTGACTGTCCTACCATAATTTTCAATAACTTTTTAGTCCTGATACACCCACATTTTCTGTGCGTTTTGATTTTATATACTTTCAAAAAGACTTATTATTCCCATCTTTCATGCACTTTGATAGGGATTCATTCACATAAGCCCAGTGTGCATTCCTTAGTTATTTCTGTAGTTTTACTTTTATAAACTTTAAGTTTAAATTGGTCCCAGTCTTCTGATGCATGTGTTTGTTTAGCTCTTTGGTGCAGTTTTTGTTTTTTCTGGAATGTATTTTGTTAATACTTGATGTAATCCAAGAATGACTGTGTTTTTTAGATGTTAGTTCTGATGGTACGTTCTTATCGAGTGCACTATTAATAACACTTTTTTAAGTGTTCCAGCATTCCTCTGGTGATGACTAGTGTTTTTCCCAGGCCGTTTTAGCTTGGCGAATCGCCAAGCCCTTGTTTTGTTTCGCCACGCTGCCCATTTCAAAGTAATTTATCGTCACGCTGCCCTTTTCAAAGGCAGACGCATTGCCCTTTCATGACATAAGCACCCGCTGTTTTTCGCGCCCTTATTGATAACATATTAATAGGCATAATAGCTCTTTGTGCAAACTACCTTGTCGACTAGTGTCAGAGTATGGCCCCAAGGCCGCGAAGATTCGCTCGAATATGAATTAGTCAGGCTTGAATAACCCCGTGTCAATATTTATCGATAATTTCAGTGGCATGGTAATATATGCATACTAGTCCACAATAAAATCATGCACAGTTACTTGGGAGACTTCTATTTAAACCAAGATTTTCCTCGTGGAAAATGTGCTTTTCATGCATAATACAATATCATCAAAACATTTATCTTAAATTTAGATAATTAATTATCCCCCAAACAAACGAATACTTACCAAGTTGAAGTTTGGTTGGGATTCTATGTATTCATATATCTACTGAAGAGATCACATGAGATGCGCGCCGAACCGTGACCATAATATCAGTACTTAAAAGCTTCAAACCATAAATTTTCGAAAACATAGAGCACAAACACCCTATATAGATATTAAGAACAACCTCCGTGCACAATTTCCTGGGAGGGTATACACAAAAACATTTCATAACTAACACTGTGGGTGGGCATGTGATCTCTTCAGTAGATATATGACTACATAGAATCCCAACCAAACTTCAACTTGGTAAGTATTCGTTTGTTTGGGGGATTCTATTACGTCATACTACTTCCGAGACCACATGAGACTTTAAAGCAATACAGAGAACATTTATGACATATGTAGAAATTTCTTCATACCAGTGTAGTTGTCCAACCTATTGTGAAGAATCCAATAAAGAATCCGAGAAGGATCTTTGCTGTTGTATGTCTCTATTATAGAACCGGTTGAACGTTGTAGCATTATTCCATCCCGCAACAGATAGTATTTCCTTAATAGGTACAACCTGACTAACGAATGAGCTTTATAAACGTTAATGTCAATTCCAGCTAAATGCATAACTGTTTTAAGCCATCGGCTAATAGTACTTGCAGTCACAGCATGGTATGGTTTCAAATAACTGATGAATAACAAATGTTCCCCTTTTCTTAAAGGTTCAGTTCGCTTGATATATTCCCTCAAAGTATGTACAACACAAATGTTTTAATCAGGAAAAAATTCCTTTAATTCAACATATGGTACACGCCTACCAGGCTTACATTGTTTAAAAGAGTTACTGTACTGTAACACAATAGAATTATGACCTTGCCTAAGGCCCTCAAGTGTCAATAACTTTAAGGACTGAACTCGGCTAGCTTGTGTCAGGGCAATCAACATTGCTAATTTCAATGTAAGATTTTTTAATGTCAATAACCTTACATCAGGTAAACTTTTTAAATACTTCAACACTATATACACATCCCAAACATCTTTATACCTTGCCTTAGATGGTCTTAAATTAAAAACACCATTGAGAAATCTTTTAATCAACGGATGTTGGCCAACCACAAAACCGTCTAACAAAAAACCTAATGATGACAAGGCACTTCGTGCAATATTTATAGTGTTATATGACAAACCACTGTCAAATAATTGTGTAAGAAAATCTAAAACATCATTCACAGTAACTTGAAGTGTATTAATCTCCCTTTTACTACAGAACAAAAACCATCTTCGAATGTATACCGAGTACTGTTTTTGAGTGGAAGGTTTCCATGAAGCAAGCATGATGTCAACAGCTCGTTTTGGAATTTGTCTGTCTTCAAAGGATTTCCTGATAATCGAGAGACAACAAACTGGAGTTTGCCTGCCAAAGGATGTACTTTGGACGTATTGGCTATCATCAGTGTAGTCCTTTCGACTGGAATCACTAACGGAATATCTATCAATAGTTCCAAGAAACTGTTCCACCAGTTCTGAGTTGGCCACAGTGGAAGTATCATAATACATTCGCCCTTGTCCCTCCTGAGCTTCGCCAGAGTCCGTCCGATCAAACTGAAAGGACAAAATATGTACATCAATAATTTTGACCAGTCGCATGAAAAAGCATCTACATATTTTGCGTCTGCATCTGGTTTCCATGAAACAAACATCGGCAACTGGGTATTTACCCTAGATGCAAACATATCAATCTGTGGTAATCCCCATTTGTCAATAATTTTTGAAAAAAATTCCTTATTCAACTGCCATTCAATATTGTCATTAAAATTCCTTGAACCAAAGTCAGCAATATTGCTAACACCAGGAATATGAGTCGCTGATAGCCAAATATTCTTATTCATACACCAAACCAACAAATCATGAACCAAGTCATTACAATCTGGTGATTTACAACCACTCATGTTTTGAATATATGCTACAGCACAAGAGTTGTCTGAACAAATTCTTACATGCAAATGGTGTTTTTCTTTGCAAAATGCTTTGACAGCTAAAGATGATGCTAATAATTCCAAATAATTAATGTGATGTGTAGCTTCAACAACTGACCATCTGCCACCAATTTCTTGGCCATCACATTTTCCAGCCCAACCTAGTGTTGAAGCATCTGTGGTTATTGACAAATCAGGATTTCCATGATCAATAAGCCTTTTTTGATAACTTAAAATATCAATCCACCATTTCAATTCAACTTTCATTTCGCATGTGATATACATTAATTTGGAAAAATCACCTTTCGCTTTATTCAGTGCTTGAATTTTACCAATTTCAATTTTCCGGTAAAACAAACGGCCATATTCTACTGCGGAAAAACTTGAAACCATTAGACCTACAAGTCTAGCAACCGATTGAATTGTTGCTTTTGATTTGTAAAACAAAACTGAACACTCTGAGATTAAAGTATGTACTTTAGATACTGGCAAAGATACTTCCATTTTCTCAGAATCAATTTCATTACCCAAAAAGGTAATTTTTGTTGTGGGAATTAGAACCGATTTTGTTTCATGGATTATGAACCCTAGTTCAGTCATCAACAAAACTGTGTCAACCACATTTTGTCTACATTCTTGATATGTATCACCAAGAAGTAAAGAATCATCAATAAAACCAGAATTTGAATGACCACGCATTCGCAATGCAGCAAAAACTGGTTTCATAAGTTTAGTGAAAATTCTCGGGGCAAAAGAAATACCATTTGGTAATGCACAATATTGATAAACATGACCAGAAAATGTAAATCTAAGTTTTACTTGATCTTCCTCAGCTATATAAATAGAATAGTAAGCATGTTTGAGATCAACAGATGCCATAAAACAACCTGGACGTACCATTTTTAGAGCAGACTCAAAGGTGTCCATTTTAAAATGGTGATATTCAATATATTTATTTAACTCTTTTAAGTTTAAAATCAGTCTATATTCCCCAGGTGTCTTTTTGGGAACAACAAAAATAGGAGAAAGAAACTCATTTGGAACATGAGAAACCTCTTTAATAACTTTTTGTTCTTGCAATTTTTGTAATTCTTGTTCCACTACAGATCTCTCTGTAGAATTGAAATTTGTTTCTCTACAAATTAATCTAGTTGGTCTCCTATTATCAATAAAAGGTATATGACAACTTTTTATAATATCAATGGCATTTGGATCATTCGTTAATTTAGTCCAATTTTTTTTTCAAAATACCGTATTCTACCGGCTTCAAATTTATCACTAACCTGACTTATTTCTTCTGCCCCTCCCTCTGGTTTTTTTGCAGGCACTGGAATTCTGTCCTCAGTCCTGATGTAACCAGGAAAACCAGGATATCCACGGCCCCGAAAACCTCTTCGGAAGCCCCGTATTCCTCGCCTATATGGCATATTTCGATATCCTCGTCCATTCATAAAGAGTGTCAACTCTACCATTCAACTTTTCTAATTTCTCACCTTGTTGTACGACATTAGAGTTTAACTCACGCAGAATAAGGAGCACCTCCTTTGTTGGATCTTTGTCAGTTTTATGAGGTTTGTCTGGTTTTTTCATAGGCTGTTTAGAAACAGTAGCAGGCTTTTCAACCTGAATAGGCACATTAATGTTCTCTTTATCGCCACTGCCACCGGCAGGGGATTTTCCTTTAGTCAGTAACATTGATTCCGCCATCTTGAACCATGTGCTACTACATTCAGTGCGTGACTATTCTTAATCAATTATTCACCTTTATTTAAAAAATAAATAAATTATATTATTATAAATGCAAACAAATCAAGAATAACCGCGTTATTCTTATTATAATGAAAAAACAAAACATATATAATTAAAACAACAACGTTGTTTTCAATAAATTTTTGTCACGGTCACACTCCACTAAACTAGCAGAGCAATAGAATTCGTCTATACACGATGAATTCTGAAAGCGCACTGATATTATGGTCACGGTTCGGCGCGCATCTCATGTGGTCTCGGAAGTAGTATGACGTAATAGAATTGACAGAATTACTGTAACGTTTTCTTATCTTATAATTAGGTGACAATTTATACGAGTTTACGTTGCTATGCGCACCTGTCGGTTTTCATTTTAACAAGATGGCGGACGATACAGCTAATAAATTGTGACTCTCGGCAAAAATGGCAATTTTACGATGGAAATCACACATTTAGAAGGGATAAATGAAATGCACGTGCTAAAGAACGATGCATTAATCGTTAAACACAAAAAAACATATTTATCAGTAATCTGTTCATTTGATGTATGTCACGGACACGAGTGCTTGCAAATTGTTAGCGCTCAGTTTTCTCATTTTACTAGAAACACTTCTGACAAGATTATCGTTAGAAAATGGGATAAGACAAACATGGTTTCATTTATGTGTCAGTGGATATGTGTATTATCAGATTCATATTCATATATTGCTTTATTATCGTTGTCATTCTGTACAGTTTACTGCAACAGCATGCTACTTTAATGGAGACATAGCAAGGTAAATTTATTAATATTAATTAAAGAAAGTTAAATACACCAATAACCATAAAATGTGCTTGTTTATGTGTAAATGTTTCTCTCTAAACCACTTAGTCACGTAACGTTTTTGCCCTTTTTACCTAAACTGCGCGTTAAAATGCCCTTTTTTAAAGTAATGCGCCATGCCTATTTTCCCTTCTGGGAAGAACACTATGGCATATTACAAACTTGGAAAGATAATTCAGCCATGTTTGTTTGTATAATTATCCAGTTTTCTTTCTTATAATTCTTAATTTTCCTTCTTTTCCGCTTGTTATAATTTGGCTTGTTGTCACAGTCTGTTAACACAGTTTCATGGTCTAAAAATCCAGGCGCACTGTCACATGATTTAACTAGACTTGGGTGGGACATAAAACAAAGGTCTAGATTATGATCTTTTTTTGTTAAGTTTATTTGTACATGATCAAGACAGTGTTTTTTCTGCAATATCTAAGAGGTATTGGTGTTGGTTAGCTTGGTTACATCCTGACTTTACCGCCAATGAGTTCCAATCAATGTCTATAGCTTAAAATCTCCGACCAAAATGATTATTTTCTCTTTACAGTTTTGTTTAATTTTACAGATTGAGTCATTTAGATATTCTAAGGCACTGATATCTGCGCGTGGTGGTCGGTAGTAGGAGCCCACTACAACATTTTTCACTTCTGTTTTAATTTCAGTCCAAATAATTTCGCATTTAGAGTTGCTATCATCGATAGACCATGTTTGATAATTATCTTGAGCTATTATTAATACACCACTTCCATTTTTATTTCTATCTTTACGATGGATTTGTCTTGTAACTTTTAGGAAATATTTCAGAGTTTATCATATCGTCTGACAACCACGAATCACAGCCAATAATGGCGTCTGGTTTAAAGTTTACTACTGATTCCGCCATTTGTGTTCTTTTATTTCTTATACTTTGACAGTTTTTAATAAGCAGTCTTAAGTTGTTACGTTTGCCTCCGTGCTGGTGAGTAGTGTTCACTGATCCCTGTTCTGTCGACGTTGACGATAACAATCTGCGTTGTCTTGGGCTACTAAATGCTGTAGGGCTATATGACATGTCACTGACGGTATTGATGATACATGACTGAGAATACTAAATGAGTATGATATTTCAAGTTCAAAGGAGTGGTACGTAAAACTATCTACATTTAGTCTATGACATTAAACGCAAATCTTCGATACATTTGACTGGTGTAACAAGCTTATATCATTTGTACTACTTTCTATACAATGTGAGTTATACCAGACACTACAGTCATCACATGCTATTGCCGGGTACTACGGGTACTTGCAGGGGTATTACGAGTACCATTTGTTGGTCCGGGGTTAAGCTCTATGTATTGTAACCGGACAGAATGATGGAGAGCATAAGCAACTTGAGTGGAGATTTTCCCATGAAGTTTGGTTTGACGGGTCTGCAGGTCTTTTCCTTTCTAAAATATGGGGAGACACAGTTTATCGACGTAGGAGTTGAAGTTGGCGAGATTAGCTCACAAAAAGAGTTGTTTTTAAATGCCTATGTGGTTCGCCATTGTTATTGATGTTTCTTATCATCAAAGTTAAGAATACAATTGTAAACGAAGTTTTTATGATGGCCGCCATCTTGGATTTTTAGCTCATCTTTTTTTTGAAAAAAAAAATATGAGCTATTGTCATTACCTTGGCGTCGGCGTCGGCGTCCGGTTAAGTTTTGCGTTTAGGTCCACTTTTCTCAGAAAGTATCAAGGCTATTGCATTCAAACTTGGTACACTTACTTACTATCATGAGGGGACTGGGCAGGCAAAGTTAGATAACTCTGGCGTGCATTTTGACAGAATAATGTGCCCTTTTTATACTTAGAAAATTGAAAATTTTGGTTAAGTTTTGTGTTTAGGTCCATTTTATTCCTCAAGTATCAAAGCTATTGCTTTCATACTTGCAACACTTACTAACTATCATAAGGGGACTGCTGGCAAAGTTATGTAACTCTGACTGGCATTTTGACAGAATTATGTGCCCTTTTTATACTTAGAAAATTGAAAATTTGGTTAAGTTTTGTATTTAGGTCCAGTTTATTCCTACAATATCAAAGCTATTGCTTTCATACTTGCAACACTTATTAACTATCATAAGGGGACTGTGCAGGCAAAGCTATGTAACTCTGAGTGGCATTTGGACGGAATTATGGGCCCTTTATACTTAGAAAATTGAAAATTTGGTTAAGTTTTGTTTTTTGGTCCACTTTACCCCTAAATTATCATAGATATTGCTTTTATACTTGGAACACTCGCAAACTATCATAAGGGTATAGTAAAAGGACAACTTGCATAACTCTGGTTGTCATTTTTACGGAATTATGGCCCTTTTTTACTTAGTATCTTTGAATATATGGTTAAATTTTGTGTTTCGATCCACTTTGCTTCTAAAGTATCAAGGCTATTGCTTTCAAACTTCAAATACTGTCATGCTATCATGAGGTTACTGTACCTGGCAAGTTGATTTTTACCTTGACCTTTGAATGAACTTGACTCTCAAGGTCAAATTATTAAATTTTGCTAAAATTGCAAGAACTTCTTTATTGATGATTAGATTTAATTGATACTTTGACAAAACTACTTTACCTGACATACAACAATAGACTCCACCCAAACCATCCCCCGTGCCCTCCCCCCCCCCTCCCCCCCCCCGAATCCCCCCCTATTTTTTTGTTTAAGATCATCTCACAAATGACCACCACACCCTCACACTATACCCCCCACCCACCCACCCCAAATTTTTTTTGGAACGGTTCAAAAACACAAATATTTATTTTTATTATTTTGTTTTTGAAATACCGTCCAACCATCGCACCAAAGAATCCCCCACCCACCCCCCCCCCACCCCCGATTTTTTTGCATTTTTTTCCGCATTGTTGGAAGATAATGTAATAATATCCACACCCCACACTATACACCCCTCTTCACTCCACCCCTCCCTCCTTTGTGATTGAAATTGAGAGTTCCTTCACCTTTAAAAAGAAAATAGATGAGAGGTCTTCACCCGCAAGGCGGTGCTCTTGTTTGTTACTGGTGGCCGCCCGCTAAGATGGTGGAATAAGCTCTTCATTGTCAATTTCTCTAAACACACGTAACACATAAGTTAAATATGGGCAAAACTTTATCAAGTAATCCGTCCGCGGGCGGGCGGACGGACAGACAGACAGGCGGACTGACGGACGGACATACAAACAATCGTACATTTTCTTCACACTCAAAAATACACATTATATTCAGTCACGTGAATGCGAATAATAACATAACATTATATAACATAAAATCAATACAAATACAAAAAAAACATAATATGTAATAAGAACACGTAAGTTCTATCGAGGGATTGTTGAAATCTATTAAACGGTATTATTTAGGATCGTATTTCTTATAACTAGAGCTTCTTTGGTATATTTGCATACATTGGACATTACTAATGTATCACAACAAACTAATACACAGATGGGTTTATATAAAATGTAATATTTATATTAAACAAATTCAGTGTAACATCTGCATATACACATGGAATGATATTCGTCTTCTTCTAGTTCTTTTCGTGGAATGTTGTTCGGGGCATATCTGTCAGTTTGAATTCTTAACGGGTGTGCAGAGACTCTTATTCTAAAAAAATAAACGCAGACGTCTAGGAAGGAAGTCTAAATATTCTTCATATTGAAAAGAAATATGTATAACTTTATACATTTCAAATACAGGACTGCTATTCAGTTTACCATACCACTCTTGTCTAAAATTATCAACAAGTCAACGGCATTTTGTTATATATCATATTTACAACTCCAAAATCAAATGATCGATTGGTCATGTAAAAATCAACTAATGTACAGTTTTCATATTTAAATTCGTCATGAGGGCATACAAGACACAGACATGTTCTTATTTATACCTAACCTCTTTCCGTTTCTATCAAAAATTACGACTCGTTTTAAAGTTAAAGCAAACAATATTGAAACAAGCTGAAACAAAAAAGTGAAAGCATTAGTTTATGTAATTTTTTATAAGAGTATATGTATTTTCTGTGCATAGTTCGTTTTGTAAACAACTACTGCTAAGAACGTTTTTAAGTATGAGTAATCATCGGACTTGCAAACATGAAGCAACTGTAAAGTGTTTGTCATTGAAAATCTTAGTTGCTTGAATTTGAATTTTCGGGACAAAATGGATTTTTGAAAACGACCGAGGGCTAGTTTTCGTATACCCATACGTCTACCTAAGCAAAGGACTTTGAAAAAAATGATTACAGACTCGCGGATTTAATAACACTGTATCAAAACAAAATCCTACTAGAAAAGTTTACTACAATGCTGTTTTGTAAATTGTTTTAAAAGAAGTTGTTGAACTTTGTGTTGCTTAAATGAATTTTTCTACATGTGTATGCGATTTACCAAGTGCGATCATATTGTGTTGAACTGTATGTGTACGTATGGGCTTGAAGCCTACTGTATTTTAAAATAAAACACCGCATTAAGTAAAAAGTAATGTCACCGTTAGAGCAGGCTTTTTTCGTGGTCGATAGTATGTTTATTTTGCAGAGCATTTAAAAAAATATGTGTCAAAGCCAGGTGGTAACTTTTATTTTTGACATAAGGATTAAAACACAACTGTGATTTATAAATACAAAACATTCTATATTAAAGTTTTAAACATAAAACGATTCAGGATACGTAACTCAGAGAATTGCCCTCTATAAATGCGACACTGAAGTGCAAACGCACTTGTATCGTAACGTTTGTATAATGTTTATGTCTGAAATAAAGGCTAAATACATAATCTCTAATTTACATGTTATGTTGCTTGAGATCAGCAACCACATAGATGAATAAACAAATTCATGCACGACACTCTGATAAATCTGAACCATGTGCGGGTCTCGTTGCGTCATGTTGCGCGTGAAATTAGAATTTTGCGAATAATTTGTATTCATTATATTTGTATTTGCTTGCTCCTTTACCAATCTGATAAATATTGTTTGTGCAATGTCTTTTTCTTAATTGAATTGGAAAACATTGATGTGTAATAATAGGTCTGTCGGTCATTAAGCAATGTATTTGAACACATACTCGTACCGCACGTGCAGAACGTGCATTGAACACACACACATCACATCGGACAAAACGAACGTTTGCTCTGCTTCTGAAATCCTGCTATGAAACTTTATTTGAATAACGTGTCTTATTCGTGTTTAGTGGAACTAGAAAAGGCAAGACATGCAACCCTACGGGATTTTGAACAGGCCCGTATTCAACACACATTATGCATATTATATGTTCGCAATCAGCTATATGTATATAAAAGCGAGTATTGCAATGAGTTCATCTACATAATATTGAGAAAATATCAATTTACTTATGATTTTTTTTTTAATCGTGATTAATTAAGTTGTTATCAACAATAAAAATACATTTGTTGCCTTTGTCTTCAGGGGTCCAAAAACTACCACTCACTGAAACACGGGCTTCTGTAAGCAATGAGTTAACCGTCAAACAAAATAATTGTATGGCGTTCTCAAACGAGCGTAGTATATCCCATACATCAAATCTTTAAAAGTTTCCTGCATTCTTTCTGGTGACAATTAAAAAACCGGAAAATAATTATTTTTACTTCCTTATAATACCTCAAAAATGATCATCCTCTTGAATTCTTTTGTCCGAATTGTTTTGCATGCAACTCGTTGTGAATATACATGTAACCATAGATAGTCCGATAGTTTTTTTTACTTATGTTCCTTGTTTCGCATGAATTTAGAGTGAAGTTCTAGAAAATGGCTAAAATTGGGATATGTTAACTTGACCAGAGGCGTATTCAACATTGGTAAAAAGTACCACTTGATCTGGTGCGACAATTTACGCAAATGCATTAAGCCCCGTTTTTCCAAAACGTGGCTCGTATAATGAAAATGGCTTACAGTAGGGATATGTTAACTTGACCAGCGGCGTATTCAACATTTGTTAAGAGTACCACGTGTGTGTGTGTATTTCGAAGTTTGTGATATCCTTGTAAAGTAACTATATTGAATTGATAAGAATTATGAATGACAGCTGCAATACCAAGTTATTCAAATATATATTGTCAATTAAGTTGTGTAATATTGGTAGGTCGGTGTACCCGAAGGAGACCCCACACATATATATATATATATATATATATATATATATATATATATTTGAAGTTTACATCTGCTTATGTGTCATTACATCTGTAATTTTTTGGACACTTCAGTAAGCAGCTGACTGCAATGTTACTTAAACAAACTTCGGTTCACAATATATCAGGATATCATCGGTAACTATCTGCACACTTTATTCTGCAGGCGACAGCGATGCTATTCAAACGATGTCTAGTATACTGAATACAGATTTACATCGAGATATACCATATGGAAATTAGTATGCACAACAAGATAGGAAATTTCGTTTAATCAATAATTCGAGTCCTCTTTTACTACCCGGATACTTTACCCGGATATTAGTTTCCATCCCGACTTAAATTGTATTTTCTAGTTAATCATAAGTTATTTTATAATATGTGATGCTATCCTTGCTGTGTTTTAATATGACGACAGTCTTTTCTCGTCACTGTATTATATGGGTGCTATCCTCGTGTGTTTTACTATACAAAATATTTCATATAAGAGGTTAGTGTCGTCCTTGATTAGCCTGTGCGAACTACATGCGAACAGTTTTCGCACATGCATTAAGCCCTGTTTTCACAGAGCGTTGCTCATATAACGAAAATGGCATACAGCAGGGATTTTTTTATCTTGACCACCAGCGTATTAACATTCGCTAAAAGTACAACATGTGTGTGTGTGTGTGTATTTCAAAGTGTATGATGTCCTTGCGCCTAAGTATGTCGTATGTGTGGACCCGGAGTGTGCCGAAGCACTAATTCCCAATAACATTACTACACTGAAGTGATAAGAATTATGAATAACAGCTGCAATTGCAATTTATTTAAATATCAATACAATATTTTCAATTGAGTTGTGTGATCTTGTAAAGTCGGTTGATTGAGGGAGCTGGAGTACCCGGATGAGGCCCCACCTGTCCGGTGTGGTTACCACCTACAGAACCCACGTGCTTCCGGGAACGGTGCTTAAACCCGGGTCAACTAGGTTAGAACCATGTGAACCAACCACTAGGCGAACCGGACAGCCCACTTAAATGAGTTTATGACATTATTATACGTTATCCTTAAAATGACAGCAGTCTTCGTTAGCCACTGTATTAACTTGCGACAGTAACATTTAGTTAATGATTTTGTTTTACGTTTATCTTAAGTTTGCGTCATGCATCGCTATCCTCTGTAAGTTTCATGACGTGTTTAATCTTTACTTGCCACTGAATTAAGCAGGGAACGGGGCTAAAAATCCGGGTCGAAGATGCATTTGAACCAACCATTTCGCTAATCGGAGAACCCACTTAAAATAGTTTTTGTTTCTATAAGATATCCGCTTTTATTCTCGTGTTGTTTCATTATGATGGCAGTCTTTGCACTTATCAAGCTGACAGCAACTACACTGTTGAGCGTCGTATAGAGCGCTCCGCGTGAGAGGCGTTTCAACATGTGAGCCGCGTTCTGGTAAAACAGAGCTTTGTGCATGTGCTTTAAGTGTCGTTCCAGATTAGTCTGTATAGTCCCGACAGGCAAATCAGGGATCACATTTCCAGATTAGTCTGTATAGTCCCGACATGCAAATCAGGGATCACATTTACAGATTAGTCTGTATAGTCCCGACAGGCAAACCAGGGATCACATTTCCAGATTAGTCTGTATAGTCCCGACATGCAAATCAGGGATCACATTTCCAGATTAGTCTGTATAGTCCCGACAGGCAAATCAGGGATCACATTTCCAGATTAGTCTGTATAGTCCCGACAGGCAAATCAGGGATCACATTTCCAGATTAGTCTGTATAGTCCCGACAGGCAAATCAGGGATCACATTTCCAGATTAGTCTGTATAGTCCCGACAGGAAAATCAGGGATCACATTTCCAGATTAGTCTGTATAGTCCCGACAGGCAAATCAGGGATCACATTTCCAGATTAGTCTGTATAGTCCCGACAGGCAAATCAGGGATCACATTTCCAGATTAGTCTGTATAGTCCCGACAGGCAAATCAGGGATCACATTTCCAGATTAGTCTGTATAGTCCCGACAGGCAAATCAGGGATCACATTTCCAGATTAGTCTGTACAGTCCCGACAGGCAAATCAGGGATCACATTTCCGCCTTGGTGTTTTTTTTCGTTTTAAGGAATTCTACTTTAAAGGAATATCAAGTCAAGGTGGAAAGTGCACAGGCTAATATAGGCCGACACATTACGCATATGCATTAAACCCAGTTTTCGCAAAACGACACTCATTTATCCAAATACAGTTTTATTTATCGCGTGTGACGTAATCCTCGCTTTGTTTCACTATGCCAGCATTCTTCTTTTTCCACTGTATAAAGCTGGCGAAAGTACTATTAAGTAAATGCTTTTGTACGTGTATCTTCAGTCACATGCGTCATGCGTCGCTATCCCCTGTCCGTATAATGACATGTTTAATCTTTACTGGCCACTGTAGTACGCAGGGCACGGTACTGATACCTTCACAGTTTGTATTATTATAGATTTCAAGTTAATTGTTCAACGATATCTGCTTATGTGTCATTACGTCTGTAATTTTCTGGACACTTCATTAAGCAGATGAATGCGATGTTACTTAAACATCATATTCAAGTTTAGAATATATAATGATACCTTCCGTAACTTTCTGCACACATCATTCAGCAGTTGACAACGATGCTCTTAATAACGATTTCTTGTATACTGTATACGGATATACGTCGAAATATACTCTAGAAAATATTGTGCATAACAAGAGAGGAAATTTCGTTCAATAAGAATTCGGGTCCTCTTTTATTCTCCGGATATTCGTTACCATTCCTACTTAAATGGTGTGTTCTAGTTTATCATTTGTATAATATTTGATGCTGTGTTTTTCATTGATGGCAGTCTTTTCTGGCCACTTAATTAAGCAGGCGACGGTAAGGTGCCTTTAATAATCGTATGATATGTTATATGATATTGTAATCAAGTTTATCTTTGTTTATTGTGTGATGCTCTCCTCGACGTGTTTTACTATCGATGAAGCCTTTTCTCGTCGCCGTACATGGCAGGTCGTAGCCAGACTCCTGTACGCCATGTACACAGCGGCACCCGCGGCGATATAGAACACCACAGTGTAGTCACCGAGTGTGTCGCGAATAAGTTCTAAAACGGAGGTAACAATAAACTGTCGATGTCGTTACGTGCTGTATCATAATTGAACAGAGAGACAAATTGAAAATTGCTGATTGTACTAAGGGAGACAATTTCAGGAATAAAGGGCGAAGTATGTTAATTTACTATTTTGTGACGGTTTAAACGTTATCGTAATGAAATAATTTTACCAGGTTTTTAACGAAGTTGAAACTCCCAGTTATTATATTAGGGCCTGGCGGGCGGACTGGCTGTGTTAAACAGGTCAATAACAGACAAATTGGTTTACGGTCTTAAGTTCGCGTTGATCAATTTCGATCAAACTTTTATATATAGCAAACGTGCCTCTCTTGATATTGTATTAAGGCTTAAATGTTTCAATAAACAGAAAAAACTGCTTCTGATGAATAGTGTGATGAATGTTGTATTCATGTGTTTCAGTACTTAGTGTACGTAATTATGTGTCAGAAATTCGCAACTGTCCTTACTTTATCACCATCATAAATCACCAAACATGAAGCATGACCGGGGATCGACCCGTGATCCACGGATATGTGTTCTTGCGATCTACCAATTGAGCTTATTGCAGAAATTCCATTCGTAGTTTCCCTACAGGCAGACTTAACTTAGTATTGCATGTTTGGCAAATGCCAATGTAACAAAAAATGGGAGGTCAGTACACTTTAGACAAACGAGCAGATATGTCACAAGTTTGTTGTCGCGGGGACGTTAGGCTGCCATATTTATTTTGTTGTTCAAAATATTTTGTGAGCATTGTTTTACGTTGTGTTAGAGTTTGATCAGCAAAAATAAATCCAAATGCAAACTGAAATGGAATATTGAACGTTCTTGTGTTCTCTCAACTATTCGACAGTAATTAAAACTGGTATTTACATTTTGGGTGTAACGAATCAATAGTGCATTATAAGTCCAGAAATTTGGTGAAACGGAACAAAATAGCAACGACATTCGATTACAAATCAGGTCAAAACGGATTAAGTTTTTTGTGTATTCCAGTTTGAGTGTTGGGCAACATTATATATATATATATATATATATATATATATATATATATATATATATATATATATATATATATATATATATATATAAAGAAAGAAATATATGTTTTAAAGAAATGGAATGATTTCTGCAAATACAAGTTTTTATTTCAGTGTGAATAAACAGTTTATGAAAAAAATACCTACATACCATACCATTTGTTCAACGTCTGTGGAGACACATACCGCTCTGAGCAACAGGTTTTACTGTACGGGCGTAAAGTATTGTCCCAGATTAGCATGTGCATTCCGCTTACGGTAGTAGTCCCGCACATTTGCGATAAGCGCGTGGGCGACCGCGATAAACGGGCATACGTATGGCATACATACGCATATCTAGTGCGCTATGCGATTTTACTGAAAGTACGATGACGCGACGACGATTGACTTTCGATGAAAAATTTGAATACATTACCACCTTACATGAAATGCATTCAAATACAATTGACATTAATATCTTTAAAACCATGTCATTCAGCGGTCTGGTTGCCGTGTACAGATGTCGTTTTTGGACTATAATAGCACTAGTGTAAATCTGGACTTACAGTCTTTCATATGTATGTATAATGATTGTTCCACTAGCTTTGATCTACCTGTCAGGTAAGCAACACTACAAGCATTTTTACTCTTAGTTGCTAATATTTTAAGTAATGGTTCATAAACTACACAATCCATGAGGAATACTTTTCCCCCGTTTCGTATTTTTTCGTTATATCGAACTTCCTTCTCATATTTCCAGATCTTGAAAACGCATGGCTTGCGCATAGTTAACGTTAAGATGGATATGTATAGTTTGTCCTTGATCGGTTTACTAGCACATAGGCATACCACTTTTAACTAGAGTATTGAATTGGAATAATACAGATTGTAAAATCATTAAATGCTTGTGGTGTATGGTATCACAGCCTGAGACTCTGCAAACGCTGCAAATAGGATATGGTTACTTACGGTAATTTAAAGCACCCAATAGTTTCATTGACTCTACCAAGAAAGTTTGATGCACCTATGATTAACTCAAGAATAGAACCGACTTGGCGGCCAAACCCTCGTGACGTCATAATGTCCACATTAAATCAAGCCTCAACGTCGCCTGCCGGTAAAAAACTGCTCGGGATGGGTTTATGAAATGAATGGGGGCAGTACCGGATTACTCATAAGGCAGAGTAGCAAACTGCCTATGGGCCCCGCGACTTTAAGGGGCCACGTGAGGCCGTGACAAAATATATGTTTACGTTCTTACTAAGTCTTATCAAAAGACTTGACAAAGTCAATTTTGATATCAATGTTATGTTCTGAATAAAGGCTTGACATTGTCTAACAAATTGAATATCATTTATTATTTGCACAGCGAGTGAACTTGGCTGGGCACTGGCGTTTTAGTAGGCACGCCGCCGACTAGGGACCTCGGGCGAGGGACCCAACGTTTCACTGCGTATGGGCCGCTGTAGTGCTTAGTCTTTGACTGAATCTGCTTTTTCGAAGGTGATAAAGTTTGTCGCTATCGTTCGCCTCTTTCGCTATTCATGTATATATTGAACCGAATCAAAATAATCTTGTTAAAACAGATGTTATAAGCGAATATATACTTTTTTTAAATAAAAACACTAAATTTTTAAATCTTGAATCTAAACCATGAATATGAACGAGGACTGTTGAACACTATCTAGTAACTACATTGTATCTTATAACGGTGGCATATATTAAATCGTGTTAACCTCAATTAATATCATAACTACAACGAACAATTAGCGACTCTTCAACTATTTTTTTTTTCAATTTACCAAAACGTGACTAGACCCCTTTAAAAGTGTGCACTCTTAAACCAACACATTTTGGTCTCTTATTGATTAAATTGACAACACAGGTTCAATCGTTGTTGTTGTTGTTTTTATTGTTTGTCAGTTGTTGATCGCTTATCAACCGCAAGAGATTTTGATAATAATTATTACTCATCTCATATAGGTCGTAAGTAAAGTGTTGTGTTAACACATTCTTATCACACATATGTCATTGCGTTTTAAAATAAAGTAGAAAGTTGAAGACAGACTATGCTTCTAATAGCATAGGGTCAAATGTCGGTAACTTACTACTGCTTTCAGGGACTTTAAAATTAATGAGCATACATGGTACATGTATTAATTGATTATGCCAAACTCAATATATCTGGAATATGACATTGAAACTATTTGTTTGGCGATTTACGTAGATGAAATCAATAGACATTATATATTGGGTTGTTCAACGTTGTTCCTTAATGGATTATCATTATTTGAAACCAGTTAAAAATAAAGTGCTTATACCGAGTTTTTTCAATAATTTGGAAAAATATGTTGAGTGATAACATATGGTTTATTTTTTGCTTTTTAATCTTAAAGTCTGCAAAGCGTGTTAGTTTTACTTTCAGCGGTTTCGAGTTCGAATGCCGTTGAAGGCAATATATTTTATTCAACTTTTAGTTAGTACATACAATTTAAAACAATAAATAAATAAAACTAAAACAATAACAATAAAGTAAGCAAACAAATTAAATGACATTTTTCCAAAGTATAAAGATCTGTGAACAAGTCCCTTTAAATACTGACCGGTGAGCGCTATTAGCAAACAGTTCGTCAGTAGAATCCATATCAAGAGAGCCTTGCAAACAGTAACATCACAGTTATTCAGCAGAATCCATATCAAGAGATCCTTGCAAAGGGTAACCACACAGTTCTTCAGCAGAATCCATATCAAGAGATCCTTGCAAAGAGTAACATCAGACGGTCAGCAGAATCATATCTAGAAATCCTTGCAAAGGGTAACAACACAGTTCTTCAGCAGACCCCATATTAAGAGATCCTTGCAAAGGGTAACAACACAGTTCTTCATCAGAATCCATATCGAGAGATCATTGCAAAGGGTAACATCGCACGTTGGTCGACCGCCTATTAGTAATTAAAGACATAGCATATTACAGACGTACAAACACAATTGAGAATTTGTGATATGTAACCTTTATCTTTATGTATCATGATTTAATTTGGATTTCAAGTACAACCGGTATGCCATCTTTTAATATTGATTTTTTCTTGTTAAAAGAAATATACCGATGTATTTAAAACAAATGCGATATGTGCTATGTAATAGAGAAGCCCTAGCTGTAAATGTGTATTGCCATTATTTATTCGCCCTAGCTGTAAATAAGTATCGCCGTTATATATGCGCCGCGCTCCGGGAAAACCGTGCTTAATGCATGTCCGTGAAGCCTCGTCACAACTTTGTTTGTGTTTATGCTAATCTGGGTCGATACTGTCATCTAGATTAGATTATCGTTTTAAAGAGAATTTCTCTACGCGAAAATTACCATAAAAGCGTAAAGTTTCGTTCCTGAAAAGCCTCTGCGGACTGCATTGGCTTCTATGGGGTGATACTCTACGCACGTTCATTAAATCCGGTTTTCCCAGAAAGGGACTCAATGATGTATTCCCCGTTATACACATTCCGTCATTTCGCATTTCTTGGGTATTCTAGTAACTATTCCATACGTAACATAACTACTACTCCTTAACAACGATGTCATTTTTAAGGTCAGCGATGCCTAATAAGCCCCGCCTTCTGCCTGACTCGACCTTATAACCTTTCGAAAGTATCATCAGAGGTATCTTAATGGCTCATAAAAGGTGGCGATCTGTAATTATTACCGATTTTAAAATATGTTTTGCATATTTTAATAATGAACGTTATCAATAAACAATAGCTATATGCTATTGGAAATTACCATAAAAATGATCAATACAACTTGCTTTGAGCTCAAAATACAGTGTCCCCCAAGTCAATTTTGTTCACAAATATTCGGTTTAGTTACATCGCTGTTTGCCGTTGTGTAGAAATACCGAAATCCCCGTAATTACCGAAATCCCTGTTATAACCGAAACCCCCGCTGTAAAAAACGTAAAGTGTCAAAAAAATTCGTTGGAGTGCTTTTTTTAGTAAAAATCAGTGATTTAAACAAAAACGTAACAACAATATAACCTTTTATGAGCCTTTAAACGGAAATAGATAAGTGCAGACACAAACATAAAAATATTTTTTAAACGAATATACTATAATGACATTGAACTTTAAACTTTCAAAAATTAGATTAAGTGCTAAAATAGGACGATTTTGATGATCGGTAATTTCCGGAAATCGTTCAGCTATTTCCGCCTCCATTTACTCACTCTGGATCCAACCGGCTTTTTATTGCATAACGTAGCATTCTTAACGCAGACTCCGGAGATGGACGAAGTGTTACGATTACCATTTACTCTGATAACGTACTGTTTGCACTGTCTTCCTTCGCCGTGAAATAATACTCTTTGGAACAAAGAATAATCATGCCGCAGGGTGTACACTGAAGGCCGCGAGGTAGCAAGTTCACAGCCCCATACCTGTTAGTATTTCAGTCGCGTTATGCGAAAACTGGCTTAATGCATGTGCGCAACATGTCATCCCAGATGAGCCTTTGCAGTCTACACAGACTAATATGGGACGAAACTGCTCGCTTTTATGGCAGTTTTCGTTTAAAGGAAGCTAAGCTGGAACGACAATTTACGCATATGCATTAAACCATGTTTTCACAGAATGTGCTCATTGGTTAGATGCAAGTTAGCTACAACACATCCCATACATGATATTATTGGTTATACATTGGTACTATTGGTCAACATGTTATCGCGTCATGCAAAAAGGAGTCTTATGTCATATGCGGCTGAGCACCCAAATATTCTTGTCAAGAGCTACCCGCAGTCAGGTCTGTAGCTACGGTGGCCGCATATGGCATTAGACCCCTGTTCTTAGGACGCGAATTATGTAATATAAAGATAAGTGAAGAACAATCGGCTAACTAATGGCCAGCAGATAACCACAGCACATTGCCTTATCTTTTGTACTGAATAATACCTTGAAGGTACGTAACCCGGGACTGTATTCACAAACCGACTCTAGGACATAAGTCCCAAAGAAGAATATTCTAAAACTGTCACGTACTAAAACTTCTTGAAAGTCAAGTCTTACGTGGTACTGAATGCATTTAATTATATAATTCTTTATTAAGAACAATATGTTATGATATGAGCACCAATGTAAGCCTTAATGTATGAAAAATATGGGCTAGTTTTATTGAATATTACACCATTCTTAAGTCTAAAAAGAAGTACGGGACCGGGGCGTTAAACCCTTTGAGTCGTTTGATTTGATATTTAACTTATCTGGTCTCGTCTCTAAACTGATATGCTATTTTCATCATCATGTTCGCAATTTTCCTGTATTTGAAAATAGACTGTCAAACGGTGTGACGTATTATTAGTTTCTGTTTAGTTCAGTGTATCCGATTATTCGTTATGCAAATAAATTGATGCTTACACTTCAAGGAGAACAACTCGTACGAAGCGCATGAATTAATAACACATTGAGTTATCTTATCTTTGACACTTGACAATCAAACGACGCGTTCATTAGACGATTTATTGCTTAAACAAAGGAGGAGACCGGAGATAGCCAATTGTCAAACACCGGTACAAGGAACTGACCAATTTAAAAACATCGTGTTTAAGAGGTTGCGGTGGCGTAGTGTATGTGGTGTCCCCTGACTATCACGAGATTCTAGGTTCGATCACCAATCTGGGTGAATTTTTAAAGATTTCATCTATCGATACTTAGTACTGATTCTTCCCAGGAAACGGACTCTATTGAATGACAATAAGGTAACAGCTTTCGAAACAATCTATCTAAAGTTATTTTAAACTAAATTCTGCGATTTATACAAGTGTTATGATTGAACTAATCTTATATGATCACAACACGCATAAAGCTTTTTATGCAATCGAGCTAAGATTACTAGGTTTAAGCAACATAAGGGAGTTCTATAGGTATACTTACCGGATGTGATGCCGGTGCACACCACTATTATCCACAACTCCTTCGCAAAGCAGCTTGCTATCAGCCCACCGCTGCACACGAACAACCCCGCGATTATAGCGGGCCGGTGCCGTACCTTTGTATCGTAGAAGTCCACAGAATGACTTGAAAACACAATCCAATACGAATAAAATACGAATATTTCTTCAATACGAAAATACGATAAAACACTTTAATAGCGGGCCGGGACCGTACCTTTCTATCAGAGACATTCACAAAAGTAGATAAAAAACAAACAGATGGAAGAGTTTGTCGGAACATACGTTGTCGGCTAATTTTCGTTATAATCGTTTGTCGGGTCATTTGTTTTTAAATATTTTTTTTAAATAATTGTTTGTCGGATTATTCGTTTTAGGTGATTGTGTTAGAATTGTGTTTCGGCTCATTCGTTTTAAGCTGATTTGTTAAAAACTATTTTATCACATTGTTGTAACTACTAGTATATCTCCCTGGTTGTATTTATGCATACCTGACAGTAGTAAGGTATTTCTCTTTTCTAATTACCCAAATGTTTTTGCGAATGTGTTATTCTTATTATCACGGCATACACGGCAGAGTCAGTCGGATATTTATGTTCTGCAAAAAACTTTCAACTACTTGATCAATTAATTTTGATAAACCAGAATAAAATGTGTTGGTCAAATTGTTTGATTACTACAACGTATGCGTAAACTAAAACAAAAAACATGATCAGATTAAAAATATTTTTTCTTTAATTTACAGCAAGTGAACAATCGCCAATATACATTTCGCTAGTCTTTAATTAACGGCAAGTGACCAATTGCCTGTATACAATCCGCTAGTCTTTTTATTAACGGCTAGAAAATATATATTTCCTATGTACAACATATATAATTACACACTTAAAACACAAGTATAAGCGAGGCAAGATAAATCTTAATGTAAAAGTAAAATAATTGCCACATTATCGGGACTTTTTTATCTTTCTTAAACAGGAGTATTTTAAATACCTTTTTCCACAAAAGAATTTCGTTTACGTGAAGCCATTCGCAACTTCTCATTGTTTTCTCAGTTTATGCACTTTCCCAAATTTCAGACAAAAGCTATTATACTGTTTATTTCTTACCAGATTAAAAAACTTAACTTCACTTTTCCGTTTAATTATCAACATACATGTACAAACATACATAAACGTGTATATATGGACCAGAAAAATCAACATGGAATATTTTTGTTTATTTACCGTTCTGTTACGAAAAGCCCTTTAGGGCATATAAAATACATACATGTTTATAGGTAAAGACACATGTTTTGTAAATGAGCCGAGTTCTGATAAAATGTGGCTGTGTAAAGCGTCGTCTCAGATATGCCTTTACAGTCTGCACACGCTAATCTGGGATGACAAGTTATGCCTTAATGGATTTTCACCGTTAAAATAAAAGGTATCATAAAAGCGGAAGGTGTCGTCCATGATTACGTATGCGGACTGCACTGGTTTATCTCGGAGGACTCTTTACGCACATGTATTAAGCCACGTTTTCCCAGATCGCGGCTAAAATAGATGGTCACTCACTACCTCATGTAGTAGAGCCCAGATACAAGCCCTGAATCAGTACGACCTCAGACCTCTTGGCGTCGAACATGCTTATCAGTTCCGGGTACATCACAGTGAAACCAAATTCCAGTGCCACGCTCACGAACTGCAGGACAAGTTCGGACACCAGCACGTAATCTTCCGCCATTTTGGTGCCACTTGCTGGCTTCATTGTAAAAGGAGCGTCGTTATGCAAAAACTTGGCTTAGTGCATGTCCGTTAACAGTCAGTCCAGGCTAGATGTACAGTCGGCACAAGCTAATCAAGAACGACACTTTCCGCTTTTGGATTTTTTTCTTCTAAAGAAAGGCTCTTCTAAACAAAAACCCATTTTGGGATGAAAGTGTCGTCCTGGTTATCCGTGTACGGATTGCAAAGGCTAATCTGGGACGACACTTTAAGCACGTGCATTAAGCTCAGTTTTCCGAGAGCGAGGCAAAATGCAAAACTTTTGTTTTTAGCTGAGCCGGTTGTTGATGCCGAGACCGATACATTCAAATGTTCTATATGGAGCAATGTGTAAAGGGTGAAAAGTTATTAATTTAGTTGTTAGCCAAACAACTTCATTTGTTTTGTACTTACATTGCCAAACGTTTTTGTTGTCAACTGCTTTCTAAATAATTCCCTTATAAAATTTATAAAACATATGGAATGACATGCAGAATTCTGCAAAATCTCCATTGAACATTTTTTTCATAGGTAAATGCAATGAATTTAATGTAATGTTGCAAACATGATTGAAACCTAAACATAATTTATCAGCAAACGATAAGTAAACTTCACCTAAAGACAAAAGAGGTTAAAAGTCGGAAAAAAGAAAGGTTTACGTTTCGGGTTAATTTATTTAAAACAAATTTACGCGTCATGTGATATCAAAGTAAAGATACATATGGTGTAATATAAAACGGTCTAAACGCATGTGCGAATGCGTTCGGCAAAAAAAAATCCGCCAAGTAGGGACTTAATGCGAAAAATACCAGCGAAAAGTTTGGTCCCTGATTAGACTGTGCGAACTGTAGAGGCTAATCTGGGAGGACACTTTACCGACATGCATTAAGCCCCGTTCACAGAGCGCTGCTCACATGAGTTTTAACAATCGTATCTTAATAAAAAAGTACGCAATACGGTTTATGCCAGTGTGGTTACACATTCAAATCTAGAGGGCGACAATGCGATAGTGCGATAGTATGATGGCGAACATGCAATAGTACGAAGGCGACACTGCGATAATCATCGTACTGTCGTCATCGTATTAGCGCATTGTCGCCATCGTACTACCGCACAGTCGCGATAGTATTGTCGTATTGTCGCATTGTCAACATCATGCTGTCCCATCGTCGCCATCTTACTTTGGCACTGTCGCCATCGATTGTCGCATTGTCGTCATCGTATTATCGCATTGTCGCCATCGTACTATCGCACTGACGACTATCGCCTTGCGGTACACTACATATTTTTATTGCAGAAACAAAAATATATGACTTTATTAACATGTGCTTTGAAAGAGGTTACAGTTATAATGAAATCAAATTCTTATTACGTTGTAGATTGGGTATTGATGCAATGAAAAGTATTTTTAAAAGTGGCTCCATCTAGGAAAAAATAAGATATGTGCATGTGTACAGAAAGGCGATAGACGACAATGCGACAGTGCGACAATACATTGACGACAGTGCAATAGAAAGATGGCGATATAAGATAATACGATGCCGACAGTACGATAACGCGATAGTACGATGGCGACAATGCGATGATACGATGACGGCAGTATGATATGACTTTCGAATTGTCGCCATCGTACAATCGCGTTGTCGTACTGTCGGCATAGTATTTACTAGGGATGTCAACGAATATCCGAATATCCGAATATTCGGTCCCGGACCGAATATTCGGATACTATTTTCCGAATCGAATATTCGGAACAAAAAAATCGAGTAATTTCAAAGACTTTGTATTCGTGAAATTTACTTCAAACATTGTAAAAAAGTTGTTCCTCGTGTCATTATGTTTAGTCCGGATAATTCGTCGCTATGGTGATGACAGTATACCGGTCATAAATCCCGCTAATTGCATAACAAAGACAGTCACTTTGTGTCAAAATTATGATAGGTTCAAATCGCATCGGCAATCAAAACACCGACCTGCACTTGATCCAATGACTCGAATTACATTTAAAATTATCAAAGATTAAATGAGTAAAGGAACAGCCAACTTTGTGTAAAAAACAAATTAGACCGAATGGCAATTAAAACACCGACCCGTTTTGATCTAATAACTCGAATTACATTTAACATGATCAAAGATTAAATGAGTAAAGGAAGTGCCGACTTGGTGTGAAAAACAAAAACGATCGTATGGTTATAATCACGTTGTCCAATCAAAAAAGCTTTTAGAAAATAATTTACTCAATCTCCAATGAGTATTTGCGTATCGTATGGTCAAAACTTTAATTAATTACTCAATATTCAATCAGGTATTATACTTAAAGAAACGTTTTTGGTATTTCGCCCTCATTTAATTGAAAATATTGTCATTGCTACACGCATAAAGTAAATCTCTGTCCAATCAAAATGCCACCTACACCTTCCGCTGCTTGGAAGTATTTCACGAGACCATCCGATAAGAAGTCGGCAACGTGTAACTTGTGTGGAGTTAATCTTACGTACATTGTTTCTCGTTCTATTGTTGATGTACAATATTAAAAGTTTAAAAACAGTTTTCGTCATTCAATTTTAACAATTAGCGACGGCAATGTTGTGTCAATATTTAGTCACTTCCGGGGAACTTCCGGTAAAAACGAAAGTAGAATTCATCGAGTAATGGTACGGTAAACAAAGTTAATTTTTTTCTAACAGATGTTGACCGAATATCCGAATATTCGTTCGGAAGGATGACCGAATATCCGAATACCAATATCGGTATTCGTTGCCATCCCTAGTATTTACGCATTGTCGCAATCTAACTATCGCACTGTCGCAATCGCATTGTCGCACTGTCGCATTGTCGTCAGCGTATTGTCGCATTATCGCCATCGTGCTATCGCATTGTCGCCATCACACTATCGCACTGTCGCCATCGTACTATCGCATTGTCGCCATCGTACTATTGCACTGTCGCATTGTCGCTCTTCTGATTGTAATGTGCAACAACGATGGCACTAACGGTATTCCGTAAGAAAGTGCTTAACTATTTATCACACTGATACAGTTAGATCAGTGCCGGACTAGCTTTGTGAAAGCCTATAGGCAATAAAACTGTCGACAAAGTGTCTGCCTGAACACCAGTACCCGGTCGATTTGAACATTTTAAATTAGCAACACAATACCAAGGCTGGCAAAACATAACATGTGACAATGTTCTTTTATTAATATAAACTGTTATTATAAAACATATATCCAACATTCTGCTCCAGTTTGAGCAACCTAGTGAGCATTTTGGAAACGAAAACTCAAGTAAAACAATACGGGTTTTCAAAAAAATAAATTATTGTCACTCGGTTTAACAGCGTTAAGCCTTAAATCTGAACATATCATTGATATAAATTAATTTGCTTTGTCAAGTCATTAGATAGGGCTTAGTTAGTAAGGATAAAAGCTTTCGTAACGGTCTCATGGGGCACGTAAAAGTTGCGGGTCTCTTGGGCAATTCCCTACTCTTCCGTATGGGTAATCTTGGACTGGTTGCAATGCAATTCAATTTCGAAAGTTATCGGATTTAATGATGAAGAGAATGTATAGAAAAATCTATAAAAACGGATCCAGTATTGCATTACGGTTTAGTCATAAGTATGTGTGTGGTATTACTCATGTTCGAGGATTTTTGGGTTAGGCGATCTAATAATTTAACATAAACACATCGGACAACTCAAATAGACAACTATTTTTGAAAAATAAGAAATCCACGAATTAAAAATCCACAAAAAAGTATGTAAAAAAATCTCACAAAAATGTCATGCCGACGAATATAAATGATTTTACAATATATATTTATCCAACTTCCGCGCAGAGACTTGACGGTAACCAGCTTAGCTTGTTCAAATTCCTACCTTCATAACTCACCACGTGATGATAGCCTTGCCACGTGGTACTATAATTGTATTGTTGTAATTTTTGCTGTTTTACGTTAGTTCTTTTTTTCGTTAAAAACCTTAACTTATACACTATTTTCAAAAAGTAAAAAAATGATACTATTTTTCATATTATAATATTTAAAACAATACAATAAAATACTACCAAATCTGGTAAGGTTTTTCTTGTATAGGAAGAGATTTTCTGTGAGAGCAAGGAACGTCAACTCTGCGCGGAGATTGATCTTTATCTAGTACTTGCCATTTTGCTAATATTGATTGCCTTTCATGCCCCTCGTCAGCCCTCGAATCTGTTCTTATTTCTAGCTCACTTGACATCAAAGCTAACGAAGACTGTGTTTAATACAACATAGATTCAGCCGAACATTGCATTGGTAGCCTTTAAAAACAAGAGCACCGCATAACGGGTGCCACGCTCGGCTGCGAAAGCTTGTCAGGACAAGAATTTTTATTTTTATTTTTTTTAGAAGTCACAGTAAAATTTACCTTTGACCTAAAGACCCAACAAGAGATGTGTTTGTCAAAAACACAATGCCCCCTACTGCGCCGCTTTGAAATAAAATTTATATTTATCATTTTACAGGTAAAGATATTTCTCCCTTAAAAGCTTATAACTTCCCTTGAATTTTGTCCAATCCAACCAGGAGGGGGGAGGGTCTCACAGTCTATTATGACCATGTCAGATATCACTGACAATCAAAGCCTGTGGTTTAATAAAGATCAAAGCCAGAGTTGATTTTTTCTTTTTCATAAAACTTTGTTCATGATGTACCCTGCGTGTAGATTGCCCCAGGTACCCGCTAAAAGAACTAAATGTGAAATAACAATTGTATTGTGACTTATTATAATATTTAACAAGATTAACAAAGATATAAGAAACAAAATTATATTTTTCACAATTTACAAACAGTCTTTTGCACGTCTGCACGTTTGATTAATATTCCAGTCTTTGTTCACGTCTGCACGTTTATATGATGTTAGTGTAAAACAGAACACAATGATATCTTTTAACAAATAAAAGTCACCATCTTAATTTTAAGCGGGTCTTAATTAGTATTATGAATTGAGTTTATATCCTTGATTATAAAACGAGTAATGTATCCACACTTCCTTAATAATTTTAAAGAATAACGAAAAGAAAAACATAAGGTTGTAAATTTAAATGAAAAATCTATAATAAAATAAAATGTGGTTCCAAGCGAACCACCTCAGGTCATGCACGGGCACTTCCCGCGATGATCCGCCAGGATATATAGATATGATATATAGTCTACAGCTGCCCTGGATGATGGAGTTGAGGCACGTGACAGCCTTCGGTACAACTACTCACCCGCATCAACCCCACCATCCAGTTAAGCCTGAACAAGTGTGAAAAATCATGTATAATATGAAATCTATTTTTGAAATGAAACTAAATAAGCAAGAAAGGTTAGTACAATGTTCCTATGGCCTACATGAGTCAAAATGAGTCAATGGTATAGCGTATATACATAGTGATGAAACATGAGTGATAATGAAATTCAATGAATGAAATGAGATGAGCCCAAGACCGGGTTACACAATATATGAAATAATGATTGAAATGATTCATAGGAACATTGATGATAACAGTGATAATACATATATAAATACATTAATACAAAAACTCATCACACAAATGACACAAAACACTGTATCACTTTGTTGTTCTCTCTCTCTGACCCAGGATGACAATCCGAGCCCCGGCTCCCCACATCCTCGCTGCTGTCATCCTGAAATCAGAGAGAAAACACAACAGCAGAAAACAAGTAAAATGTTATAAAAATGTTAAGTAATTTTGGTAATCAAGTTCTCGATGAAAAACAATATTTTCATTGGTTGTTTGATATAATCCACCTCAATATAAATAAAAGAAATCATGTGTTAAGCGATGAAAATCTAATGTAATTCTAAATTGTATTCTAATCATAAATATTAAAATTAATTCTACGGGAGATAATATTTTTTCATGTTTGACGGAATTCCTACATGTCCAAATAATATGTCTTGATTCTGACAAAAATATGAAATATACATATTTTAATTCAGTACTTCCAACATTTTTGACATAAAAAAAACTGGAACCATTTAGGATTAATATTAATGTTTTCAATCGTAAGTATATCAATTAAATATAAAACAGTTTTATTTAAAGGGGAGGTAAACAAACAATCTATAAATAAATGTTGGACAGTTTCGTCACAATTACAAAAAGTACAACGCCAGAGTTGATCATGTATCTATGGACATAAGTCCACAGGTATGTAATAAACATCCTAGAAAATATAACTATATCATTTAAAAAAATCTTTGACAAATCAATCATTTGATTTATAAATAATCACCATAATAATTATGTACAGTAACTGTGAAAAGATCTTCAATTCTTGGTAAGGAAATATATAATATGGGATTTATAATTATATAAATTACTTCCCTTGAAAATAATTGTCTCTAACAAATGTCTATTTTATTAGCAAATAATTAAAAGCCACTACCGTGACTATAGATTCACCACTCAAAATGTGCAGCTCCATGAAATACACATGCATGCCAAATATATAAAAGTGGCTTTGTTAAATATTGATTAATTATATCCCTTTTAAGCTTATTACTTCCCTTAAATGTGTATTTTGTACCGTAGACCGTAAAGGATGACATTGACCTTTTACCACAAGGTGTTTGTCAGAAACACCATGCAGCATACTGCGCCGCTTTGATTTATTTAACAAAAATATATTCGTGGGCAGGTCAGATAACTATGTCCATTTAAAGCTTATTACTTCCCTTGATTTTGTTTTTTTGACCCTAGACCTTGAAGGATGTTGTAAACCTTGAAATTTTACCACTAAAAATGTGCAGCTCCATGAGATACACATGAATGCCAAATATCAAGTTGCTATTTAAAAACTTATGGCCAATGTTAAGGTTTTAACACAACGCCTACCTCGGACGGCGGACGGCAGACGGCGGACGACGAGCTGGCTAGGACAATAGCTCAGATTTTCTCCGACAACAGCCTCGCTAAAAATTAAATGCGCATTACGACGATACAGACGGTAAAATATGTTCTTTAATATGAATTGTTAAACTGATAAGTAAGAATTATGAATCGTGTTTGTAAGGACACAAATGAATATTTATGGTTATAATTACAAAAGAAAAGTTATAATTGAGAATTCGTTTCGTAGGCCTGGTAAAATTAGAAGCTGTAGCAAATTCATTATGATTGAAATGTACTAGAAGGACCTCAGTACGCATGCGCATCGTAGTGCCGTTATCTGCTTATTGAAGTAGGCAATTTTTGTAGGAGCAAGTTCTAATCTCACAAGAGGCACGATACAAAACTCACAATTAATTTTGCATTGGTATGAATTATAACAAAATATTAATTTATATAAAATACCAGATTATTATTAGATAAATATCTCACGGAAACGAAGAATTGGGAATTATTGCAATAATTTTTACTATATTATACTTTATATATAATTATATAAATAAAAGCCCCGTTTTCCTAGAGCGCGACTCTTATGTGCTGTGTACTGTCTTGTGTTGTTCAGGCGGTGGATTAATTGACTTATGAATGATATATTACATGTGCTGATTAGTGGCGTGAATTTTGTTAGAGTTAATATATAAATACGGTAAAGGTATACGTAATTATAGCATGTGCTTTGTACTTAAATAAACTACACTATGCATTTTGTCAATATTGTAGTTTTACATTATGTTCAGGTGGAGTTTATTTTGTCGGTCAAAACAATACAATCGATTTCGGGCATCTGTTTTCATTCTGTTAGGGCACACAGATGCATTTTTTATTTTTTATTCTCTCACAGTTCGATAACCTGCTTCTTTTAAGTGTTAAAACAGTGTTATATTTCGTGATGTGTATATACATATGTAAGCCTCGTTCTGGGAAAACGGGGCTGAATGAATGTACTTTTAGTATTGTAGAGTAAAGTCGACACAGGCTTATCAGGTACGACACTATGTAGTTTTATAAAAAAATAATGAAGTTTCTTCCAAAAGAAAATCCTGTCAAAAGGGAAAGTGTCATCCTTGATAAGCCTGCACAGGCTACCCTGAGACGACACTTTACGCACGTGCTTTAAGCCCCGTTTTTTTTAAGCGAAATTAATATGTGCTGTGTATTGTCGTGTATTGTTGAGGTTGTTGATTTACTGACTTAGGATGGTTACACGATTTGCTCTCATGATAACGTTTCTGGAGTTATTTGTGCATATAACTTATTATTTATTCTTTGGTTCATTAGGTAGAAAATATTGAAATGAAAAATATAGAACAAGTATGCCATGCGATAAGGGCGTGAACATTGCAAGAGCTAAGATATATATACGGTAAAGGTATATCATGCGATTTTTACTAATTAAATAAAATACACCGTGCATGTTTTCACTACTGTAGTTTTACAGTATGTTTAAGTTGAGTGCATTTTGTGTGTCAAAACATTACAATCGTGTTCGGGCATCTGTTTTGATTCTGCGAGGGCACACACATTAAATTTTTATTTTGTATTATCTCACAATGCGAAAACCTGCTTCAATTTACAATTAACGTTTCCAAAACCAGAACTCTCGTGTTGTTGTGTTGTTTTTTTTCAAATTTTAATTTGCCACATTTAGCAAATACACCCGTCAAAAGATAAAATGTTTTATTAAACAATACCAATTCTTAAAAATAATATCTATGATTTCAGATCTGTGCTGCTTAGTGCCCAAAACCTTGTCAATACGCTCAATACTCTCGTAATATTTATTCAATATAGAGGCAAAATCGAAAATAAAAAGGGATTTGCTTCAATAGTGAAGCTGTGTTGCAGTGAAACAGAGTTATCAATATCACGCCTTATTTTGGTAAAAAACGACAACAAACTAACCTTATGAAGATTCAAATATACACTATAAACAATTCATAAATACATAGTTGATAAACATGAGTGATATTTAAAACGGCTAGGCACGATTCTAGTCATTGTTAATTAAGACAAAACGTTGAATTATTCGCATTGTATAACAAAATTGGTTTCAAGTGTCCTGCCTGATATTTGGAATCGCTCTACGGTAAGATTCTTCCGCGTCTGTAGTTCCTGTTGGATTACAGTGTATTTCTCAAGTGGGATGTTTTCGACAAGTAAGATCTCTAAAAAACAACACAATTTCAGATTACTTCCAACTTTCTGAGTACATGTAGGCAGTGTGTCCACCAGTTCAAGAACTTTGGATGGAAGCAAACCATCACAATATATATTTAAATACTTCAATGATTGAGGTAGCTCTATCTGGTGATATGTCTTCTCATACAGTGTAACTGTTTCCAGTTGTGTGAGTGATGTTAGTGACTTCGACAGCGACTCGTGATACACGTTCAAACCTCCCCACGTACCACTCAGACTCAGACTCTTGATATTCAGACCATGCAGAGCCTTCCACAAAGAGGGACTGTCATACCTCACTTCAATACTAAGCGTTTCCAGCTGTGTGAGCGATGACAGTGACTGCGATTGCAATTCTACATTTTCCACGCACAAACCTTCCCAGAAACCACGCAGACTCAGACTCTTGATATTCAGACCATACAGAGCCTTCCACAGTCCGGGACTGTCAAAGTCCACTTTAATACTAAGCGTTTCCAGCTTTGTGAGCGATGATAGTGACTGCAACAGCGATTCTTCACGAGCCACGTTCAAACCTCCATGCATAATAATCAGACTCAGACTCAGACTCTTGATATTCAGACCATGCAGAGCCTTCCACAAAGAGGGACTGTCATACCACACTTCAATACTAAGCGTTTCAAGCTGTGTGAGCGATGATAGTGACTGCGACAGCGATTCTTCATGATCCCGGTTCAAATCTCCCCACGTAGCACTCAGACTGAGACTCCTGATATTCAGACCATGCAGAGCCTTCCACAATCCGGGTCTGTCATACTTCACTTTAATACTGAGCGTTTCAAGCGATGATAGTGACTGCGACAGCGATTCTTGATGATCCACGTTCAATCCTTCCCCCAAAATACTCAGACTCAGACTCTTGATATTCAGACCATGCAGAGCCTTAAACAGATAGGGATTGTCATTTTCGGTTTTTACTATGGAGGAATTGTTTACATCTTTATGTATAAATGCCCTTATTTCTCTTTTTGCTGCCTCAGCACATTTAATATAGATCGATTGCAGGTCAAACGTCAACGCGTGATCGAGAGTCAGCAGCGTGCAGAACACATAGCGTAGACAGGTATAGGAACATGTGACTTTCCACATTTTAATGTATTTTATAGAAGGCAGTAATGGAGGAGGATCTGCACACTGGAATAGATCTGCACTTTTTAGAAAAATCCCGACCAAATATTCTGCCGTTGACGTACTTGCAAATTCTGAAAAAATAACTGAATTCACAGAACAAGGTACTTAAAATACTTACATACTAAAAAAATGTAATGTGGTTACATTTGTTGACATTTGTTAAATTTGATAAGAATTAATACATTTAAATTAATGAATGTTCAGAACAAAACCCAATATATTTCAATGTCATATTAACTGTGTATAGTTTGGTTTCATATATTTAATACAAATATCAATTTTATATTCGAATGTTTTAAATATTATTGTAATTTATATTAACACTTTAGTAAGATATATATTTATTTTGCATAACCTACTTGTAATGATATGCTTTCAACTATAAGTGTATAATCAAGTTACCCTATACACGTAATGCATATGTATCATCGGATACAAACTAAAGTACTTTAAAGGTTTTATCAGTTATTGCACGTATTTTATAATTGTCAAGCAACACCGATTCCGAAAATGAACAACACACATGAGCACATTATTTTATTTACCAGTGTTTGGTAATAAAATAGAATCGTTTTCTGATGTAAGGTCAAACGTGATGATAGGGACATTGTTTGCTCATGCAGATTATGTTTTAGTTATTGTAAATCGCTGCTAGTGTTGATAAGTACTCATGGTATTAATACTTTGACCTTGTCAGGGTCCGGATTTCGAACCATTTCCCTGCAAAAAAGATATTATTATATTATTCCCGTATTCTAATCATAGAATCAGACTGTATATGTACGGTATTAAAACAAAATATTAGAATGCCATGGGCCTTGAGGTGCTCACCTGGGACGCGGGGGCGAAACCACTAAAAATGACTAATAGACAGTTGATGTATAATAACGACCGCCCTGCCCTCTAGGACAGTGTTTTTCGAAGGCAAGATATCATTCGAACAAATATTCTTATAAAGCTTCATGCAGATATGATCTTAAAATGTGGACTTCTTGAGTGTTTACAATAGTTTTCTTAAATTTATCCTGGTGAACTAGTTTTTCACCTCAAATAACCCAGTTGGCAACTAAGTAAAGAACTCATTAGGAAATATGTTATGACCAGATTTCATGACGATTGAACTCACACTACATGTATGACTACTAGAATAGTATAAAATATAAATAGTTTATTCCTATGCGCATTATTATGTCAAACTTTTGATAATTGAAATTAATTCTCGACACAAATTACATATGTATATATAATAACCTAATATTAATTTATGGAGGATAAATTAGTTAGCTGGTAGCTGGTAACATATCCTGCAAAAAAAGATTGTTTAAACAATGGTCAATGAGCCACACGTGAATAAATTATTGATAAAATTGAGAAATTCCAATTAGAGTTAATTATATACGAAATGTATATTGGATGACAGTTCAAATAATATTAATCTTAAACAGTTCTTCATGTTTTACTTGGTTTAAAACAATGTTGTTTTTTTAAAATACATATACTTATCTGAAGTAATTGCAATATTTAAAAAGATTAATTCCATATCATTAAACAGCTGGGTTGTAAGCCATGTTTCTCAAGCTATCATCATAATACAACACAACATCACAGCGATTTTTTGTCCCAATTTTGAAAAGTACCAGTCCCATACTATTCGCAAAAATTAGCGAAACAATCCTTAAAATGGGAAAAATCCTGTTTTGAAATCTTAAGATATGGAATGTTTGGTCTTAAATTGCTTGGTATAAATAACACAAACCAATTCAATACTTTTTTTACAAGTAATGACTACCGAATACGCTTATGGAAATACCATAGTAAACCCTTTATAACGATACTTTTCATTTCACGTGTGCAGGCACGGATTCAGAACACAGAAGTAAAGAGAGGTATTTATTCTATATACAGTTTATATTGTATTATTTAAAGCTTAATATCAATATTTTTTTCTAATGAACACGGAAGCAGCAATACTTGCAGGCATTAATAATTAATAATGTATATGTTTGTTGCAATAACAAATGTTTATTTCGGATTTTCGGGATGCGATGTGATACTTTATTAAGATTCGGGAATGTACTCATAATTCATCGTTATACAAATTTAAATGCAAATATTGAATTTATCAAGGGCATTTAAAATACTAATGAGAAATACATTCTCGTTAAAAATATAGATACTTTAATGGGTGACCGTAAATCATCGTTCAATCTAGGGCACCATACTTTCGATTTCGCTTTGGTTTACAAACAGCTTATCAAGATAAACAACAAATGTTCGCAACCATCATCATCATCAGCAGCAGCAGCATCAACAGCAGCAGCATCATCATGATCATCATCATCATCATCGTTATCATCATCATCATCATCATCATCATCATCATCATCATCATCATCACCATCATCATCATCATCATCATCATCATCATCATCATCATCATCATCATCATCATCATCACCATCACCACCATCATCATCATCATCATCATCATCATCATCATTAATATATATTATATAACTATCTGATTCAGTACTTCTGTAATGGTAGTAATCATCCTCAGAAAGAAGAAACATCAATCGGTGTTACAAGACTGCATGTAGAAAAATTTAAAGCTGCACTAATACATCTCGTGAAAGTCATAAAATGTGACTTGAAGAGAGTTAACTAGGTTTCCATATAGCTATAAAAGGAAAACTGCCCCGACCGCTGTCGGCTTTGTTTTTAAACAGACTAGAATTATTTTCGAACACCGATGATTGGACCTTACATGTGTCTTCTAGAGTGTTGTTTGCTTATAGCAAAAAAGAAAAACATTCCCCCCCGGGCGGCCCTAACACACAGGAACCATTTAGGGGCTCGGGCCGGATATCATAATAACAAATGTCATGACCAAGTTTCATGAGGATTGAACTTCAAATATAACATTTAAAGTGGTAAAAGGGTTTTACTATAAGGACATTGGCGGCAATGTTTTTCAACGAACCGTAGCCATTCAAGATTTAAACAGTAAGTGTGTTGCTGCTGTGATAGCACCAAACTGATGAATATCATCAACGTCACAGGAATATGGTATTCTGATTTGTTTGAAATAATGGATATACGTTGTTAACTTTTTTACTTTTTTACTGTCATGTGAACTGCCTATTAAAGAGCGTTTGTTAATGTTAAATCATGCAAATGTTTATCAGAATATGATTAATATAAACATGCGAGTAAACTCAAACACAACGCCACAACTAAGAAACTATTAGATAAAACAATATTATATTTATAATTACCACTAAACAAAATGCCTTTTCCATTTAGTTCCAATGATTGCAGCTTGTTGCACGATGACAGGTCAAACTCAATATGAGACGCAGACTCGCCTCTTGTTCGTGAAATCTTTCTGTCAGGAACATATATATTCATGTACAGAACATCGGACTTGTTATTTGTCCATATGGTGTGCAGGACTCGTATGTCGTTATCAAAGTCTAAATAGTACACACTGAGTTTGAGTACAATATCCTTTTGCTGATTGGCAACAGCTTCTCTGTATCCTGCTAGTATGACCTTTTGAAGCTCAGAGTGAATGATTGGTTGCAAACAACCAACATCGTGTTCATCCATCATGCCAGAAAGCTTATTTGCAGCCGACATGTTCAGTCCGCAGAGGAAGATGAACACCTGGGATATGTCAAGATATGCATCCTTGTGACGGCTGAGGTATCCGGAAATGACGTCATCAATCACATTGGTATTGCATGCAATATGATAAGCAGCCAGGAATTCCTGAATGCTCTTATGAATAAATGAAAATGATGAAGAAGATCTTAATGCAGATGCCTTGCGCGTCACTGATAAAATACCGGACTTCAGTGCAAAGTTCTCTTTATCAAGTTGACCTAAATTGAATTTCTTTAGATCCTTAATGGTAAATACCAGAGCTTTTTCCTGTGTATCTAAAAACAACAAATAAAATGCCGCTTCAGCAAGTCTATTCAAGTGTTCAATATTGGGTTGTATGTTTTGGGTCTCTGTGAAACATCGAAAAGGCGGCTCTTGAAATTCACTCGTTTCAATATTCGCCTTCTTGAAAAGACATTCCAGCAAGAGGCTGTATTTTTCACAAAGAGAGCCTTTCAGTTCAGTTCCTTTGGTCCACGAGTGTAAAATCAAACACAACATCATTGGGGAGTACAAGTGCTCTATCAAGCCAAATTTACGTACATACGATTCAAACTCATATTGTTTTCCGTCTAAATCTTGTCTACCCTTAAAATCTTTCCTACACCCCAGGATTTTTCTGCTCACCTCAAACACTTCGTAAACTCCATCAAGTTGCAGCAGTTTGCAAATCTGCGAGTCAAGTATTTTCGCTTCTGTCATCTTCCAAGGTCTAGTAGTTATCAACAAAACGCAATGACTATGTACGTCTGCCAGTGTTGGCAGGTTGTGATGATCTCTAGTACCGGTCCATTCATCTAGACCATCCAGTAATACCAAGCAACGTTCACGTTTCATGATCTCATTTAGTAGTCTGTATGCCTTTCCGCGATCTTCTTCAGATGAGTATATACTGTCAACTATCTGTGTATTTATCATTTTTTCGATTTCAAACAAACCAACTGATTCCCTTAATGTTACATGGAAGACATATGTAAAGTCCTTCAGAGAAGTTAAATCGTCAAAGACATTAGAGTATCTCATCTGTGTAGAAGAGCTGAATCTAGTGGTCCTGTGGTCAATTGACAGCGTCGTCTTGGCTGATTGTTCTGATGTTATAGTACACCAGTCCATTACCAATTTTGCAAGAAAAGTAGATTTCCCATAACCTGCTTCCCCTTGAATAAATATCTGTTGGTTCGGTTCGGTGTCCGATAAGAAAATATTTTTGTTTTTCATAATTTGTTCACCAGTTTTTTTTAAAATACCCTCTTTCCTTAGCCATAAGTTGTATATTCAGCGGCATATACATATCAAGTAACTTTTCCTCAACCCAGTCATCCAATGGGAAGATATTTACATGACCGAAACGTTTCCTGTAATACTTCGTCAAAGCTCCAAGCATTTCTGAAATCATGAAATGGAAAATACTCAAAATTGGCTAAGGATCACATTTTATTTTCACATTATCTTCAATTTTATATACTGTTCATTTTAAATTGTTATTTTGCAGGTGTTGATAGTATAATGTGTGTTTTTGATTTTATTTTAATGTATTGATTTATCATTGATAATTGACCCTGTCTGAATCTAGCTATGGGTGAACTTCAAATTACACATACTATAAAAAGTGATCCTTAGAACATGTTGAATAATATATTTGGCATACATTAACACAAAAGACTCTTCCTAATTATATTTAGCATAATTCAATACTTAATTCATTTTCGTACAAATATACCTCATTTTATTATTCCATGATTGCAATCACATGTGTGAAGTTTCATATAATACCTGTAGTAGAAACAATGCTATGGAAAAGTTTCACGTTAACTGTTACCAGAACATTATGAGGACGCCGACGCAAACATTCGGATGAGTAGTATACATGTACGTTTGACTATTTGGTGCATAACCGAGTTTAAAAATGGCTCTTTTTATATCGAAGTCGTTGTGATCCGTATACATTTTGAAAATTAATGTCAAATTATTTTCTTAAGCCCCAAACTCATATACTCTACCATAAAGGCGAACAGAGAACTACTAAGTTATCTTGAATATTATCATGATCTGGGTTGATTACATATTTTGACTCCCTGCAGAGCCTGTGCACAGCAATTGATTATCTGTATCTCAATCATCCAAAGTTGACCAGGACAAAAAGGTCAGATTTTTACCAGATGCAGATCGGAATATTCAATGAATAGACATGCTAAAATCTGAGTCGAAAGTGTTTAAAACATGGTCTATACTAATGTATATTAATTTACTTAACAATTAAATTAGTGGCCAAATACTAATTATCGTAATCGCAGACTATTACCAAGTGTTTATACTGATACGTGTTATTGAACACGTTTTCATGAATTAGCGATTTTTATCGTTCACTGATATATAATGCAATCAGTAAGTTATACCATAATACATAAGTGGATGTATATGTTGTTTTGGGCCATATGATCATTGGAATCACATCAGTGTAATGATAATTATACTGTTATCAGGGCGTTTTTCTTTGATTTTGGGGAAAGGCATGGCCTTCAATTTTGGGGGAACAATTATATACAAAACTGAAATATGGAAAGGCATTTCCAAAAGTAAGCTTGACATGTGGAAATATTGCATCGTATTAAATATATTCTATTAGAGACAAAAAAGAAGGGATTCAAATCTATGCGTATACTTGTGTTTTTTGTATGTTTAGCAAAACATTATTTTAGTTTTTAACATCAACATGTGTATGAATATATTTATTTGATCAGGATAATTCGATTTGTTTGAAACTCACAGTTGAATAAAGTTAAATTCTTGCTGTTTCAAAATTGTATAATGAAATGATAAAACGTTTGTTATACCTTCACATGACTGTTTATACGTTGTTTCAGTGAAAGTAGTATTTCCAAACTGTTCTCGGATGTCGTTTATGCATTTTTCTGCTTGTTCATCTAAGCACTGTTTGTGTCTACTGGCGTGGTCATTTATGCCCTGTTTGTGTCTATCAGCGTGTTCATCCATGCTCTGTTTGTGTCTTCCAGCGTGTTCATCCATGCCCTGTTTGTGTCTATCAGCGTGTTCATCCATGCCCTGTTTGTGTCTATCAGCGTGTTCATCCATGCCCTGTTTGTGTCTATCAGCGTGTTCATCCATGCCCTGTTTGTGTCTATCAGCGTGTTCATCCATGCCCTGTTTGTGTCTATCAGCGTTTTCATCCATGCCCTGTTTGTGTCTTCCGGTGTGATCATCTATGCCTTGTTTTTTACTGTCGACGTGTTCATCGATATCCTGTTTATGTATATCTGCCTGTTTTGCGAGCTCTTGCTTACAATTGCTCATAAAATCTCTAATGTTATCAATGCACATTGCTGTGTTTACTCTAAGGTCATTCACTGATGCGTCAACAACGTCTTTTGCAATACCTTTCAAGTGTTGTTTCAACGTTGTTCCAACAGCATCCAGGAAACACATCATCTCTGTTGTAGTCAATAGTAATGTGTCTTTTTCCAACTGTTGCATCAAATAAAAACAGTAATATTTAATCACAAAAACAGATAAATCTTTAATCCATGACATGTTTTCCTGATAGTAAATGGAAGAAACAAATTAGTGAAATGAATGTGTATTTAAGTGCACTTAAGTTTCTCATTAGATACTTTACTTGGTACAGACAGCCAATGAGTATGTTCTTAACTTGATATTGAAGGCAGTGATAACTCATAAAGTGTAGTTTAGTTCCATATTAAATTATTTAATTGATTACGACAGCCAATCATAAATAATTGTGTGGTTTAGATCCCAATTAAATACTTAACTTGATATAGAAGCCAATTATACAATACTAATTTTCATGAATTCATGAATTTGTTTGAGTATATATACTTCAAGGTGGTATTCTCATCTTGAATTGAGTTTCAATAAAGTTAACATTTGTGTAACCTCTAGATTGACTTTCATTTAAGAAAATCAATAAAACAATGATTCTTTTTTACGCGTATATCGTCTTGCAGGTTGCCAGGTGTCAAACATTATTGACCATGCAGAAGATCGAATTCGATAGGGTTTCAAATTCCCAATTTCCTAGTGTGTTCATGTATTATCATCTCTACTTGAGTTATTTTATCCAAAATACCGGTAATAATAAAAGGCGTAACATCGCCAAATCCATCAGAACACTGTTTAAAAAAATAATTGCACTGTTTTAAGAACGTACAATGTTTGCCATTTAAATTGAGCGGATTCGGTAACAGAGATTTCAAGTGACTTCACGTTTGTGATATACTGAAAATCGCCCATCACCTGTTAGCTATATGCTTCAACTATTAGAGACCGTTTTAAACTCGACTGACATATCATAAGAACAACTTTCCAGGGAAGGTTTCAGGTTTCACGATGATTTAGCAAAAAGTAAGACTTTTTTGCAAAAATAAGATAGTTCAATCCTATTTATTTTAGGTCGATTTCATCAAAAGCCTCAAGCTTATTGAAACGCTCTCGAGTCCGTTTCCGGGGCCTGTAACCAGTACTTGGTGTCTTATGTTGTCTAATGAACGCGCCGACAGTGGGGATCGAACTGATGCCCCCCCCCCCTGTCGCTAAGCGGTAACCATATGCATTACACCACGACAAGATTTATTGTACTATTATAGCAAATTGTCCGATCGACAACCATACCTTTTGATCTACCATAACATGTATCAAACTTGGCAGGGATATTACAAGATTAAATATGTTTGCAACAATTTTTTTTATCGACTCGGTAAACGTTGTTACTACCAGATTGTCAACTCTATGTCATACTGATCATAGTTTATAATAGAAGGTTATAAAACAGTCACACCCATTAGCAGCCATGTTGTCCAGAAGGGTATAATTACTTGTAATGCCGAGATATCAAGAGAATAAATATCGATATTTGATGATATATAAAATCTGTATAATGCCCCAACAAGCTCGCTTTTCAAACACGCCGTAACAATTCAATCAAATTTTCAAAAACTTGGTCACTCAATGAGGCGACTAATGTTAACAATGTAAATGCTGACGACGCACAACAATGACAGACAAAAGTGACCACAAAAGCTCCCCATGAACGGTATGTGCCCATATAAATTCAAAACATTAGAGTGAAGGTGCTTTATCTGTTTCATATGAGTATCTAATGGTGAAAAGACATGACACAATATCTTATGCTATTATTCGTTTACAATAAGCAAGGAAAGGCGTTGAATGACAAGACATAACGCTAATACACTACCTGGGCTAATTTCACCACAGCATTTTTGGCAACGTTATCTTGACTGAGATAGCTTGAATCATTCAGCAGGTTGTTCAATGATGTGAAATAGTCTTGGAGATCGACATCAGTGACTTTCATTAATGAAGAATGCCGCACAGCTTTATGGACTTCACGAGCCTATTATGGAAACACAGTATCTATAGATATTATGTATTTTGCAAATGTGACAGCTATCCCATTATGAAACATGCACATCAATTATTGTGTAAGCATTTATAGATCAATATTATGTGTAATGCAAACGTCCTGTTTAAACCTCTACTGTTAAATAGCGCGTCAAAGATAGCTCCGCAAAACTGTCAGCATTTTTAATTTAAAGAAAACCTTTGTAGTAACCTCAGAATAGATAAGTTATGTACAACGTTCACGGTAGACAATTTCAGTGCAATGCTTGTTTGAAGTGTTAGATCCTTTAAACGTTATATATGTCAATTTCACATTATTGAACATTCATGTATACGTATAACTCCTGAAATACTTATATTTAAATTATTTGGTAGAAAATACACTACTTTTGACAGAAGGCACTGGAGTTTTTACCTTATACAGGAGGCATGCAGGATTGTTGTGGGTTGGCTTTCCCTTTGTTATTGGAAAAGAAAACTTGCTATCAAAGCGTTTGCAGTTTAGCATAAAACTGACGACTCCATTGAAGTCTGTGTCTTGAATCGATATCTTGTCAGCATATCCATCTGTTTGGATGTAACATTTCGCTATTTCCCAATAGTGCGTTTGCCATAATGGCGCAGATGTATTGTTCCAAGAACATTTTTTGTACCGATGTTCCTTGATAATTTCCTGGCAAACTTTATCACAAATCTGGTTTGGACATTTTTGGTTTCGCAGTAAATTTGTTGTGTTACAGCTGGTGCAAGTAGCTGATTGTGACTTAAGAGTAGATGTTACTTGGCTGTAAATGTGCTGGTGAAAAGTCTGAGCCTCGTTGTCAGCTAAGTGATCCAAACCAGACTTCGCAATGTCTATTGCTAGCCATGCCTTAAGCCAGTTCGACCGTTCCTTCTCCTTAAACACATCAGCTAAACTCGCCATAATCTGAACATCAACAAAATGGTCTTCATAGAGTCAACTTTTGGCATAGAAACAAGTCATTGTCCAGTGTCACCTATTAAACATAATTTAAAAATGATTAAACACAATAATTATTATATAAAACATTTGGGTGATAAGCATGCTCTACAATTAGAATACGTCCTCTAAAAGCTCAGATGGAAGGGTCACACTAATTAACCTAACGATGGCAGACTACACCATTAGAAAACACCCTATGAAAGTCCAGATTGAAGGAGCACAATAATTAAAATAATGGTTTTACGGGCTACACAATAAGCATACGTTCTATGACAAGCACAGATGAATGGAGAACACTTATTAACATAAAGCTGGTTGCACACCACAAAAACATACATAGGTTTCAATAGACCAAGATTCTATTATGTTGAGAAAGAAGATCGATTTTTTTTTTAATAGAGCAAATTATATTTTTTGCATCTATTTGACTCAATAAAATCATGTCCAAAGAGTCTACATTAATCCATTCAAAAGACCCTGTTATCGTTTTTAAAGCCGCCGGAGTTGATATTTCTCACAACATTTTGGTTATCTCGACTGACCAAAATTTATCAGTATTCTTCAGATACATTCTAAAGCGTAACTCTTCCTTGCTGATTTTCGCAAAAAAAATGTGCCAAAAATGCCAAAAGCATAAAAAATACGAAACATAATCATGTACATAACGGAATCCTCAAGACTATTATTAGCCAATGACGTTTGCACGCTTATGGTCACGTGAGCGCCAATTTCAAAACAAAGAAAAAACTACTAAATAACACAAGCAATTTAAAAACGAATTATGTCTACGGATAGCTCTAGCAAAAAAAATATAAAACTTGTTTCTGTCTTAATAGATAAACGAGGATCATTGTGTATTGAATAATATGTTTGTAAAAAGTCCGAATGCATGCCGATTGCATAAATACGATTTCTCAGATTAGAGCGAATTCAATAAGGCAGATTTGTG